>NC_056740.1:198399771-198647271 GCF_019279795.1 Protopterus annectens
CTATTTAGTAATCAAAGTAATGCTACTACACCTCCTTTTAATGGCTATTATTTATTTTCTGACTAGTTTTACAGGTCTGTCACAGTTTTAGAGGTTTCCCATTGTATTTATGATTTTATATATAAGGTTTAATTGAGTAAGCTTTCAGGTTAGGAAGTTATTAATTTTGAATGGGTAGGTTCAATATTATGTTTTATGAACATTTGTTTAATTAAATGCTACCGACTGGTTACTCACAGTTCATCTATTCATATTTAATTGAGAGTTTTCTGAACAGTTATTAAGTCTGAAGAAGCGTTCTGTTGAACGTGAAAGCGCTCACTTGTTTTTATTTGTGTTCGTTGTTACTAAATAAACAGTCTTCCTCGATAGTCATGGTGCTGGCTCTTGTATTTATATACAGATTTTAACCAATAGATTCAAAGTGCAATTTTCTGAACTTCACTCATAGCCAAGAAAGGGGAGGGATAAAAAGTATACTGAGGTTCAGTCAAGTGGTCTTCAGCCTCATCTTTGGGCTGCCTTAAAATTAAAACAAAGTAGAAAGTGCACCACACAGTTTTATTTGTTACAAAGCTCCAACATTTCCCATTTCTGATGGCTTTGAGGCAAAATGTTTCAGATTATGAAAGATTCCAGCCCATTACTGTGACGTTTCTGTGTTTAGCTTTATATCTGAACATTCATGTTGCTTTATTTATTGTCAGAGGGTGGGATGCTCTCCTTTTACACTAATTGCTTACAATTGTCATTAAACTCATTCTGTAATATTTTTCTTTTTATGTATTGCAATCTTAAATCTATATAAGTCTAGTTTTTCAGATATCTCGTCTGGTAAACCCTTCCGTTTCTATACTCAGTAGCAGCATGGCAAATATGCAGACAATTTCAGGAACTGAACACAAACAACAGAGTGCCAAGTCTTGTCAGATCTACAGAAAGGACATATATGAGGTCTGCACATAGGCTACTAGCTGTAGATCCCATTATAGCCTCAGTATACTGTCAGCGAGTATAAAGCTGGCATTTGTACAACATGACATTTTTATTTAAAGACTTTTGGCCTGCCTGGAACATAGCCTACGACTTATAGTATTCAAGAACGTAAAGATGGGGCAAACACAGCTGACATTCCTGAAGAGTGGTGAGTTTTCTTGGCATAAATAAGAGTCTATAATTAATAACCATTTATTTGTCACAAAGTAGCAAATATAACAAATCTGGAAACAGTACAGGCTCTGTTACCAAAAATTGAAAAAAAAAAAAAAAACTCCTACAAAGAAGCTTAGCTGCATTTAAATGCTGAATGCAGACTTACACTGATCAAACACAGAATCTATAACCATAATCTAAAAGCAGAAATATTTCCTGTGGTTTCAGTGGTGTGTTTCACATACATACCTTTGACTGACACACAGATCTAAGAATGCAGTTATGAAACTTTTTCAGTTCCCATCCAAAAAAAGTGTAGGACATTGCAACCACAACCACAACCTATCAAATGCAATTAATGTCATAGATGTAATAAAACAGAAATGGATCAATCCAAATTCACCAACCCATTAAAGCAAGCCTTCATAAAAGAGCAAGGAATGGATTAATCTGTGACCCTGCATACAGCACAGACTCCAATAATTGAAATATGATGGCAGCCCCACCTAGTCTAGTTTCCCGTTGGCAGGATAAGCTGTAGATTCTTTATAACCCCTTCACTAGTGACCCTTTTCTACACCATCATCCCTGACTGTTTTGGGCTATTTTTGGCCTCTGTATACAAAGGGATGTATCTCCGAAATGGTTTGACATGTTGTATTAAAAGTTTCAGGGAACTATACAAACATAATTAGAGAGTACATCACATATTTGCAAAGGAGACTGCCTTTCTCCTTTCGTTATAGCCTATGCATCAAAAGTGATAGTGAGTGTCATGTATTTTGCTGATGCATTTCTGTGAAATCTAGGCATATTCACAGACTTGTGTACCTCAGAGAAGGCTGTCGGGGGTAGGGGTGGGGGGTGGGAGTAAGCAGTGAGCACCTTTACCTGGTGGTGCACTGATCCTGAAGTTGATTGTATTACTTGGGAAGCAATGGATGCAGTCCCTGTATGGAGGATCTGGGGTGCTGGAACCAGAACAAAATAGATTTCTACTGTTTCCGTAAAAGTAGTCTTGGTTTCAGCAAGAATAGCAACAATAATTTTGAAGAAGTAGCTTTTCCATTGGCATTGCGGGTTTAGGAAACTTTTCTACAATAGCATAATTTTATTGTCAGAGTACAGGCCCAGTTAGCTATAAAATATCTTTAAGTTGTGTTGCAAATGTCAAAGACACAGGAAAAGCTTCCAGCCCAGAAGTGGAGAGGGAAAAGGCCCTTACTGCATCTCAGCCCCTCAGATGAGTCATGTTTAACTACTGGAGCAGGTGCTGGACGGACCATATGAGAGTGGATGGCAGTAAGCAACTGATACTGGTTTACCCATCCCATGAGGGTGGAGCCTAGTGAATTCCATGCTGCAAGCAGTATACTGCCTGGTGGGAAGGTTGCACATTTAAGGATGCATGTGTTCACCTCCTGAAGGCAGCCATTATAAAGCTTGCAAGGCTATCATGACGTGGTGGGGACTATGGTACATTCCCTGGCACCAGTATGATGCTGCATCAGCATCTCCAGTCTCCTCAATGGACTCAGACATGGGTTTGGTTGGATTGAGCCTGTAAAGACAGGGGCGGGGGCAGTAGACCTGGTGAATGAGGACAGGAGCTTTTGGCAGTTGATAGTCAGCTGCAGGAAGGTAAAAAAAAATAGCACTTTAATGAGAAATACACAGTCATAGGCCTGATGTTTAAGCACTATATGTATTTGATAGATTTTTTTTTTATTTGTTACTCTGATGAGAACTGAAAAGTTACCTCTTTATTTTAAACTGAATGCTTTACAGATATTGCTGTTTTTTAATTATCAACAGCCATTCTGACCTTATTTATTTTACATTGTTAACTGGGTAAGTGAACTGTTTCTTAGACCATTTTCAGCTACAACCTAGGCCACAGAGGCAGAAACAACAATAGCTATGTATATCATGCATACTGATATATAGAGGTCAATGCAGTAAAACAAAGGAAACTTACAAATGCTAGTATCTTTATTGCTTTAAGGCTTACGTATAAAATATTCTGAGCAGAAAACTTGGATGATCTCATTTATATACAACGGCATAAAATGCAACTTCTAAAGGAAATGAGGCAACATATCAAATATTTATTTTTTCTTGAAGAGTAAGTACTATTATCACAATATACAGAATATATGATTATGATATTTAATGCATTTTTTCACACAGTATAATCCATATGTATCTGTTGGCTGCAATAGACATTGGACAAAAATTAATATTGGTGATACCTACAATACAGGAGTATATATTTAAAACTGTTAGACATTTTCCAGAAAGTTTCTGAGAAGACGTGTCATTATACTCGCCTACAGAAATTCACCCAGCTGAGCTGGACATTTTATGAATAAGAATATATATATATATATATATATATATATATATATATATATATATATGTAACTTTATGTAATGTGTGTCACTGTATAACAGTCTTCACTTGTTCACCTAGCTGAGCTGGAAGTTTTATGTATAAGGATATATATATATATATATATATATATATATGTAACTTTATGTAATGTGTGTCACTGTATAACAGTCTTCACTTGAATGAGCAGAAAGCTATCATAAATCCAGAAACAGAAAATATCAATATTTTGGAGATCTATGTATGCTTTTTTATTTCTTGTGTAAAGCAACTCATAAGAACCAATATACTGTTAGATGGGTTGCAAACTGGCTCAACAACAGAATACATACAGTCAAAATAGGAGACTCCACTTCCACCAGCAGACCTGTTACCAGTGGCTTTCCACAGGGATCGGTGGGCCCCTTATTGTTTGGAATCTACTTCTCAGAAGTACAGGCAAAAACAAAACGTCTGCGGCTGACAAAGTTTGCTGATGACTGCAAACTGGGAGCAGTCATCGAGTCCCCAAATGATGTCAACATTCTACAAGAAAGACTTAGGCAAAGCAATGACTGGTATCAAAGTCACGGTCACACAAACCAATGATTGGTGTCAAAGTCATGATCAAAGTCATGGTCTTAAACTCAATGCAAAAAATGCATCATCATCCCCTTTGGCAAGGTGATGTCCCTGCAGATTACCATATTAATAACAACACCCTAAACTCTAAATCAGTGCTGAGAGATTTGGGCACACAGGTTGACAGCAACCTTACTTTTGATCACCATGTCTCCATGGTGGTAAGGCAGGCCTTCTATGTTGTTCACCTCATAAGCAACGGTATAGCTTCCAGAACAAAAGAGGTAATATCCTCCCTGTACTCTTCCCTCATAGGGCCAATAACTGAGTGCAATGCTCCCTTTGGTATGTACCTAAACACACACCTGCAGCAACTGGAGACACTTCAAAGGTTCCTCACAAAGTAAATTTAGGGTCTTCAACACAAACTCTAGCCATCCCAAGGGTCCTAGTCAGCTATAAATTCACACAAACTGCAGAGATGAAAATCCAAAGCTTATCTGAAGCAACTGATGTGACTGAAAGTGATGGTGAGCGGAAGCTGCTACGTCCATTGGAGCATGATGTAAAGGAATTCCAGCTGGTACATTCAGAGCAACAACTTTATTCGACTTAATTTAATATTCAGCTGCATATAGTCTGTGATTTTTCTCCTAGAGGTTGATGTAAAATCACTGTGAATTCTGTGGCAAATTATTTTTATTATCCTTTTCTTCTAGAATTCTTTGTTCATGTGCAACTGATAATGGATTTCTTAAATGTGTATGCCATTAATCAGTTGTTAGAGCCACAAGTATCTTGTACAGTGTACTATGTGCTGGTAACACTTGATAACACTGGTGATTTGTAGCCTCATGGCAAAAGATGGACGATTTGCTTACCATTACTTGTAGTAAATCTAGACTTCCTGGTGATGACTCTACTTGTGCAATAGGCACAGCTTGAAGAACTGTTGTTACGTATATTAATGATTGAACTGGTGAGATAAATAATGTTAGGCAAAGAGCAAATGGAGCACATTTAGGAAAGGAAGTGTCTATAGTTTGTAAAGATCACTCAACCCATATTGAACAAGATAATACCACTGACAGCTTTGGAATTCTGGATACATGTATTTAGCAATCTGAGGATTCAGAGCATACAGAAGGAAATAAAAAAGAAAGAAAGGAATAAGTTCACAACAAATAAGGAAGAAAAATAAACTGATTATTGTCTATTAAACAAAGAGAATACATACTAAAAAGGACATTGTTTTGTTATGTAACACATGGATTACAGGGAGTGATAACATTTTTCTAACAGAAAACCTTCAGTCTACAGAAGCATATTTTTTTCAGAAGAGAAGGTAGAAAAAAGAGGCAAGAGGCAGTTGAAAAGGAAGAAATTAAAAAAAAAGCGTGAAAGGATTGAGGAACATTACTGTAAGAAAAAAGAGGAGAAAGACAGAAGATGACAACATGGCTCAAGGTGTGGATGTACAAAGCCAGCTGGATGAGGACTGTATGCTTGCAAATGTAATAAGCAATGAAAACAGTGGGATTAATAAGACTAATGGTGATGACGCTCATTCGGCTGTAATAATTGATAGAGCAGACGTTACTGAATTAGAAGTTGAAGATTCTTCAGATCTGGTTAGAAAAGATACTCCTGCAGTTGGAGATTCAATTATTAGAAGTGATACATACACTTGCAGAGAAGATAATGAACATTGAATAGTGTTATGCCTGACAGAAGCAAAAATAGAGGATGTGAGAAAGGCCTTAGAATGCCTTAATTTAAGGAAGTATGGATCTACTTTTATTCATGTTGTTACAAATGATCTAAATGATCTAATCCACAAGGACTCTCTAACTGTTAGTAGGGAACTTACAGCCCTCTTAAATGACATAGCCTGTACAGATGTTAGGATGTATTTTTCACAAATCGCATATAGAAAGGAGATACAGGTCACCATGAATAAAACGATTTTTTGAGTAAATACCTATATGACAAAAATTACCCATTAAACAAAAAATGGAAACGTATAGATCATCTGAAACTAAATTTGGGCACACATGAGTTTAGATAGCATGGCATGCACTTGTTAAGATCAGGGGAGAGAATTTTTACAGCAGATAATTTGCAATCTTTGACAAACACAAGGCAGGATTTTTGCCAGGTTGAAAATTTACCCCTTCACAGACAGTAACATTTGATGCATCTCTGATGGTCGTTAATGCTAGGAGCACTAATAATAACGTTTTTAATTGGAAAATTTGCTACATTCTCACAAGACTGATGTTATTGTTTGTGAAACATGGTTAAAGAATAATGACTGGAAACCAGTTCTATCAGGGAATAAATGTTTTTACTGTAACAGACATTCTAACAAAAATCAGGTAGAGTTGCTATGACAGGGATTAAAGATAGTCATGAGACCTGTAATTATTAGATTTCAGTGATAATGCCAGTACTGTAGATTATGTAACTGTGACAATAAAGACAACTCTGGAACATATAACAATTGTTGGAGTGTATAGACAACCAAAGTCAAGTTCTGATAGTCTAAAGGAATTCATACATTTCTTTCATGAAAACTAGAGGGAATAAATAATAATGATAGCGGCTGTGGACTTAAATTTACCAGAAACAGATTGGAGTATTATTGATTCAACAACATTAGTAAGGAAATTATTATTTACAATGTACGTTCAGGGATAACAACTGCTTCAGATTGTAAAAAAGCCTACCATGAAATGGAATACACTAGAGACTGTTTGTGTTCCCAAAGAAATTACTGTCACTTTATGTCAGGTTTTACCACCATTTATGTGCAGTGATCACAGGGTTATAACAATTAATTTCTTGCTAGATGATTCTGCCAAAAGATCAATAACAGATTATATGGATGCAAAACAGTCACTACGTAAAACTATCTGAAGTGATGTACTCAGTGGAAAAAACTGCAGAAGGAATATAGAAAGTTTTGAAAGAGAAACTGTTTGAATGTAAAAAATTGAAAAAAATGTTTAACTTCAGGCTCTAGGCACATAAGTTCAAGAAGATATATTTCCATAAATACAAGATATTTGATGAAGGTGAGAGTCAAAAAAACATAATTAATGAAAAACATGTCAAAATATGACTTTAAAATCTGAAACAGGAAAACATAAACAAACTAGACAGACAAAATAAAAAACATTGCTAGACAAGATCAAGAAAATCTGAAGAAAATTTATATAAAAATATCTCAAACAAGACAGCTCACGGATGAAGAGCCTCAATAGAGCATAAACACATGTATCCAAACGAACTAAATGAGGCTCACCACAGCAATAAGAATCAAACCAACGACAAGTCTGAAGAAGCGTTCTTGTAACGTGAAAGCGCTTACTTTTTGTTATTGCAGTTTGTGATTAAATCGTTGGTTTGATTCTTATTGCTGTGGTGAGCCTCATTTAGTTCATTTGGATACAAAATTTATATAAAGCATAATAGAAAACCATTTTTAGATGTGGTAGGAGTAAAGACATACAAATGGATAAATGGTGTGCAGATTCTAACATTTATTCTCAAACGCAACAGATTATAGATACAATTATAAAATCTTATGCAAAGCAGTCTGGCTCCACAAAGTGGGTGATGAATTGTTTTAGTGACATCCAGGTAATCTCAGGTACTGAAATCTAAATAAATTATATTAATAAAGAACTATGCCAACTGGATCCGACAAAGCACAGGGAGGAGACAGAATCAGTAATAATGACCTGAAAACACTTCGGCATCAGCTTACAGTGCCATTATATCTGTTACTTACTAGGTCATATAAATATGGGGAGATTCATCATTGTGGGAGACATACACTTACTAAACCAGTCCTTAAGGGAAAGGGAAGTATAGCAAACTCAGAATCATACAGACCTATAAGTTTACTTTCATGTTGTGGAAAATAATGGAGAAGGTTATAATGGATAAACTATTGTCAAAATTGGAAAGGTTGGAAATTGAAACCATACATTAACATGTACATGTTGAAAATTGATTCTATTACTACCTTATTACCACCTTTAACAAGATGTTCTATTACAATATAACAGCTATGAATCAGAATTTGTGCTGTGATGTAATTTACATAGATTTAACTTCAGCATTTGATAGGGTCATACACAAAACATTGATCACTAAATTTGAAAAACTAGGTATTGTATTCTTGATAAGATGGATAACTGCATGGCTTACAAATAAGACACTGCAAGTATAATACAGCAATTGGACAGGCGAAATTCAAAGTTACAGTCAGGGTATCCTACAGGGCTGTATCTTATGCCCATACTTCTTTAGATTGTATCTTTTAGATCTATTTTTTCATCTGAGTTGTTCTACACTCTGTATGCAGATTAGTTTTAAATGGGTAAACTGGTTATGTGTTATAGATAGGGCATGTCTGTAAAAGAACTTGACTAAATTGACCATTTGTGCACAGGAGAATAATATGCTGATAAATACATCAAAAACTAAGCAGATGAGATTTGGGAATCATAAACTGAAAGGTGAATACTGGGTATATGGATAAATTCAGCATCCAGCATTGAGTTTTTCTAATCATATCAAGCAATTGGTTAATGACAGTCATATAACTATATGTTGGATAAAAAGATTTAATAAAGTCTGGGAAATCAGAAATGATTAGGTCACTGTTAGTTATATTAAACCCAAAATGTAAGTATGGAAATAACAATACGAAAACATTAGAAGAAAACAAGAATGATAAAACGGGAACGAGTAGTATGGAAATATCTCAAGAGCAACCACCGATGTGAACATTTAATTTATTATGAAAGACTATAATAGCTGAACTTGTACAGTGTCTCATATAGATATTCAAGAGGAGATCTTATTCAGGTAGATATAGAGACAACTACCTCTGGGAATGTTTAGGGTTATCAAAGTAGTAGAGAATCACTGTACTAATTGGTTCTCTGGCAGAGCAAGCACTAGTTTAGATATTTTTAAGAGCAGCCTGGGGACTTATTATGGAAACATCTCTTTTGGCACACTGGCAGACTAGAAGGGCATTATTGCTCGTGCTTGACATATTTCCATATATCTATGTATATATCCACCTACGGTGCAAATCAAGTATAAAGCACTTTGGCAGACTTTCACACTGAAAAGCTTGAAAATGTCTACATTCAGTGCTACTCACAATTCATTCATATTTGATAGCACTTTGTTACATTTTCAGGATATTACAACTGAACACTCAGTTGCCTACTGCAGATAAAAGTCATACTCACATAATGAGATAAATGCAGTTTTTATGTATTTATTTAATTATGCATCTCTTTACATTTTTGTTACAAATGTAGAGCATTGATCACAGAATGACCCATTTGCAGTCTCAGCCCAGGTTACAATCACATTGTAACAATGAAAAGCAATAAACAACAAATATCAATAGAAGCATAGAAGAACAGATATAAACACTTTTAACAGCGTTAACACTGAAATTTGGCAAAGACATATTGCCATGGTCGGCAAAGGTGAGTGTGGTGAAAAAGTTCACTCTTCTTAGAAATATATACATGTTTTACTTCTGCTGTGATACCAGAAAAACAGAGATATATTCATAATGTATTGGATTCCCCTTCCCAAAAGACAAGTCATATACCGACCACTCAATAGAAACTTAGCAGACAGCCACTGTAAAAAGCATGCAAAAGCTTACATTTGCTATTTACGTATAAAATGCCATATATCAACCCCCTTTGACATTTTTTATCAAAACTTTCGGGAAATTATACCTTAATAATGAAGTACCTAAGAGTGTCAATCCATCCTTAAGGATATAGAAGCAGCTCAACACTGAAGCTGGCATGGCCATATTTTATGATCAGTACAAGGAAATTTACTGGTGAAATATTCTTATAACAGATCTTTAAGAGCTTTACACTTGAGGATTCTAATGTATAAAATCTCAGAGCAGGTATATCTGTTGTTTTTTCAAGCATAGATACCTGTTCCAGTGACTGCCATATCTTTGGAACAGGCTACCAATTCATGTGGAACAGAGCACCTGTATGACACTTTTCAAGAGGAACCTGGATGAGTGGATGGAGCACCATATATTCTTACTGGGGATAGTGCCCACAACCCTCCTGGACATGGGCAGTCATCACTAAATTCAATGTTGGGTATTGACTAGTACCTGTACAGTATTACATTGGGTTGAAATGGCAAGGCTTAAAATAAGCTCTGGATCAATAGCCTAGTAATCTCCTATGATCCTAAGATAAGATAAGATAAACTCCCACAATTACTATATTTTGCTAAGGTGCATTTCAGATGTTTGAATGGGATCCAAGTATTAGATATTGCCAACAGAAATACATTCAACTTGTTTTACTTAAACATTTACCCAAATACAAACTATGATTGTTATGATTAAGGTACAGTAAGGTAGCTGCTTTCAAATGTTTACTACCAACCCATACTGAGTCTAATTATTTTCTGTGGTAGTATATATTAAGTGTTGGCTATGAACACGTAAAAAAATTCTGTCCATTGTAATTTATTTGCATATTTCACACACGTATATCATCAACCCACACTGGTTTATCTTTGTTGAAATGACATTATATCAGCTGCTTTCACATACAATCTAGCTTCTCTTTTCAAAACACTGCCTTTTCACTGTGTACAACTCTGATGTTTTCACTTTTCCTTTTCACTGTGTACATCCCTGATGTTTCACTGTGACTTTCACTGTGTACAGTTCTGATATTTCAGTGTATCTTTCCAGTGTGTACAACTCTGATGTTTTCACTGTGTACATCTTTGATGTTTCACTGTGCCTTTTCACTGTGTATAACCCTCATGTTTTCACTCTGCCTTTTCACTTTGTGCAACTCTGATGTTTTCACTGTGCCATACAACTCTGATACTTCACTGTGATTTGGAGTAATAAATGAAGCTCAAAGTAAGGTTTTCCAGCTTATTTTACATGCAGACTTCCCAGCACCACTCTCACTACTATGGTCACAATGCAGGTCCAATGCAAACATCCTCCACCCACAAAGTCAAGGTCATGAAAAAAATCACCTGAATTTTGAGAAGCTGCTCCTTCTCCTGTGATCCTGCATCCCCCAAATTTGGACAAGCCTCTTCAAAGTCCCAGTGATTATTTTAAACGCTGGACCTTGTGTAACTCCTGGTCCAGATTTCCAAGTGATATCATTACACAAAGTATAGTGTTCACTACACTAAACTTTTCCATACTGTACTGCCACTGGAATTATACAGAATCCCAGGGGCTCTGTGGTAACAGAAGTTACTATATTAGCATTTTATTTAAACAGTGAAAGTTAAGACATTGTTCTAGTAATTCTATTTATAAGGAGGCTGCTGCCCCCTTAACCCTGAAAAAATATTTATTATTAAAATAGACAGTGGAAGGTTATGGTAAGAATGTCAGCTTCACTTACAAATGGAATTAACCGAAACACCTGACAGAACCTTTCAGAATGTTATGGCAGCAATGGTTGTCAAACTGTGGTACTTCCATAACATTCTGAGAGCTACACAAATGCTCTGGCAAGGTCCAGTTCATAGGTAGGTACTAGGCTATTGGCCCTAGGGCCTATATAAGCCTAGCCAAAAAGGTACCCTGGCTTTCGCCACCCAAGAAAATTATTTTCCTGTGCCCATCCAGCAAAGCCACAGAAGTGATCCCAGGGTGAATTTCCTATCTCCCATCCAATCATCAAGATTTTTCTTGAAGAGTGCTAATGAGGAGCTTTGTTTGATATAGATAGGTAGTTTGTTCCAAAGTATGGGAAGTCTCTGGGACAGGAATCTATCCCTCCAGCATGTTCTGTTTATTGTGGTGACAAGGTTTAGGTCCCTAGAGCATGTAGCCTGGAGGGATTGGGATTTCTTTAAGTGGAGCATGTCCAACAGCTCTGGGTTTGACATAGCTTTGTATGTTAGGCAGAGACTGCCTCCAAGTAGGTGATATGCGATGGAGCAAAGCTCAAGTTTTTTGAGACGGTCTGCATAGGGCATCTGTTTGAGGCTGGTAATCCTCTTTGTGAGGTATTTCTGCAGCCTTTCCAGTTGTTGTAGATGTCTTGTGAGGTACATACCAAAAGGGGCGCTGTATTCTATAATGGGTCTAATGAGTGATGAGTAGAGGGGAACAATGACCTCTTTTTTCCTGAATGAGAAACCTTTTGTGATGAGGTGTGACTACTGTGGCGATGTGATTATCAAAGGAGAGACTACTGTCCACCTGTGTCCCAAGGTCTCTTATCACACTTGCAGTGTTAAGTAGACTACCACCTATGTGGTAGTTCATGGGTACAGAGTTTTTACCAAAAGGGATGATAATGCACTTTTTGGCATTGAGCTTGAGGCCATGGCTTTGACACCAGGCATCTGTCTTAGTGAGGCCCTTTTGTAGGATGTCCACATCGTTAGGAGTTTCAATTATGGCTCCTAGTTTACAGTCATCTGCAACCTTCATTAGCCAAAGACCTTCTGTGTTAACCTGTACTTCATAAAAGTAGATACCAAACAGGAGAGGAACCAGAACTGAACCCTGTGGTACTCCACTTGTCACTGGTCTGAAGTCGGATTTGGAGACTGCTACTTTCACAGTGTGGGTTCTGTCAGTGAACCAGTTGGCAACCCATCTTGTGACATAGGGATTTATGACTAGTTTAGTGAGTTTATCTATAATTCCAGAGTGGGGGATGGTGTCAAAAGCCTTGGTGAGATCTAGATAGGCTGTGTGAACCACCTTACCCTCATCTATGGCTTTGGTGACCGCTTCAAAGAAGTCTATCAGGTTTAGGAGACATGATCTGCCTTTTACAAACCTGAAGTGAGTGAGGTCCAGAGTTTGGAGATTCCCAATGTCATTGTTTATAATTTCCACGATGATACGTTCCACGCCTTGCAGACCATGCTCGTCAGGCTAATGGGGTGGTAGTTCCCGGGGTCCGTGGTGGCTCCCCCTTTGTGGAATGGGATGACCGTCACTGTGCGCCATTTACTGGGCACAAAGCCTGAGGTAAGGCTATGATTGAACATGGTACTTAGGTGGAGTGCCAGTTTGTTCTGTAGTTCATGTAGAATGCAGCCTGGGATGTTGTCAGGTCCCATGGTTGCTGTGTTCTTAGCTTTGGAGAGTGTGTTTTTTACCTGTGCAGCCGTGATTACAGGAAAGTACAGTTGTGTACACTTACCATAAATGTAGATGCTTGAGTGTTATTCACTGTTGCAGTCATCACACTTGGGTTATCTGCCTTGCAGGTAGCCCTCAGTCAGCCCGAATACCAGAGACTTAGTATTTCTGCGTCAGATGCTGTCACTCCTGGACTGATGTCAGGTTGTCAGGGGTATAAAAACAGGCAGCCGACACCGTTACATCAGTTTTTCTTGCCCCAAATGTCAGGAGCCCCCAAATAGGGAGCTAGGTTTTGGTGGGGAAATACTACCAGTAAAAAGTAAATACCAATATTAGTAGAAACAGCCATAGAGAGGAGAGAGAGAGAGAGAGAGAGAGAGATAAAACCAGGGGGCTGGTGGGAGGGAAACCAGGACTGCAACAGTGAATACACTTGAACATTTACATTTATGCTAAGTGTACACAACTGTACAATGTTCTTCTTGTTTCACTACTGCAGTCATCACACTTGGGTGGATTCCCAAAGCTGAGGAAGGGTGGAGGTAGTCAAGAAAAGTTAGGGCTGACTAGTAGGCCTTGCAAAACTGCTGTAGCAAAACCTGCCCTGGATTTGGAAAAGATAGCCAAGTGGTAATGCTTGGTGAAGATGTGTATAGAAATCCAGGTAGCAGCTTCCAGGATGTTCCTGGTAGGGACTCCCCGGAGGAATGCTATAGAGGTAGATGTTGCCCTAGTCGAATGTGTTCTAACCCCCTGAAGGGTTGGTTTTCCATGGTGCTTGTAGTAGAAATGGATGCAGTGTGCTATCCATTTGGAAATGGTTTGTTTTGATATGGCCTTGCCCTCTGCCCCTGTTGCAAAGCTGACTAGTCACTGTTCAACTTTTCTGAAGGGCTTAGTCCTATCAAGGTAGAATCTGAGCAGTCTGTGCACATCCAAAGAGTGCAGGATCCTTTCCCCTTTATTTTGAGGATTAGGGAAGAAGGTTGGCAAATGGATGGATTGTTTGAGAGCCACACTGGACACCACTTTAGGCATAAATGAAGGGTTAGTCCTGAGGGAGACCCTGTCAGCATGGAAAATAATGAAGGGTTCCACAACCATCAGTGCTTGTAGCTCAGACACTCTTCTAGCTGAAGTGATGGCAAGAAGCAAGGCTGTTTTCCAGCAGAGGAATTTTAACTCTGCTGAAGCAGCAGGTTCAAAGGGGGGAAGCGTGAGCTTTTCCAATACAAAGTTAAGGTCCCAAGCAGGGGTGGGTGCTCTCCTTGGTGGCCTTAAGTTGTTTGCCCCTCTCAGGAATTGTTTGATGAGAGGGTGAGAGAATAGAGGTGGCTCAGTGTTGTAATGAGCCAAGATGGCAGAGGCATGGATCTTAATGGAGGAGAAGGATAGGCCTCTGTGGAGTAGTTCTGCTAGGTAATCCAGGATTAGAGGTAAGGAGGGCAGTGCTGTGTCCTCTCCTTTTGACTGAATCCAAAAACAATACCTTTTCCACTTATCAGCATAGGATTTCCTTGTACTGGTCCTTCTGGCTTCAAGGATGACATCCAGCACCTGTTTGCTTTGGGTTGCTGGTGGGGTATTCAAGGAATAAGCCAGGCTGCAATATTTAGGGTTTGCAAATGTGGATGCAAGATCTGTCCCTCCTGCTGAGAGAGCAGGGTTGGGGTCTGTTGTGGGTGCCAGAGTGGCACCATTGTCATGCTGCGCAGGAGTGGGTACCAGTGCTGGTGTGGCCAGTCCGGGGCAATCAGAATTGTCCTTGGCCTGTCCTGTTTTACCTTGAGTAATAATGTTAAGAGACGGGGCAGAGGGGGAAAGGCATAGATTGATAGGTTTTCCCATTGAAAGGATAGGGCATCCACTTTCCCGGCCCTGTTGCGAGGATTCCTGATGCAGAATTTGCTGACATGGTGTTTGTAGGCAGAGGCAAAGAGATCCACCTCTGGGGTCCCCGATTTCTGAATCAGAAGGTTGAAGGTGCTGGAGCTGCTGGGCTCCAATTTCCACTCATGTGGGTCTAGGAGATTTCTGCTTAAGTTGTCTGCCAGTGAGTTTAGTTTGCCTGGCAGGAATTGAGCTTGTAGATGGACTTGGATATCCAAGGCCATGGTCCACAGGGCCATTGCTAACCTGCAGAATAGGTAGGAATGGGTTCCCCCCTGCTTGTTGATGTACCACATAACTGTGGTGTTGTCTGTTTTTATCAGCAGTTGTCCGGGAAAGTGTAGGGATTTGAAAGCTGTCAGGGCATTTTGTACAGCTAGCATCTTTTTTTGGTTGATGTGCAGATGAATTTGACTTGGGCTTCAGTGGCCCTGAATACATTTTCCAGCCATGTGAGTCCCCCCATGCATAGTCTGATGCGTCTGTGGTCAGGGTCTGGGTGGCGTGGCGTAGAGTGAATGTCAGTCCCTTGCTGTAGTTGCACGCTTCTGCTCACCAAAGGAACTCTGTCCTTATACAGGGTATGATAGGAATGACTGTTTCCAGGTCCTGAGAATGTTGGCATCAAAGACTTTTTTAAGTACCATTGAAGTTTCCTCATATGCAGTCTTGCATATGGAATTAGCAATATACATGAGGCCATGAACCCTAGGGCTTGTAGTATTTTTCTTGCAGATAGCTGGGTTCTGGTGGCCATTTGTTTGAAGTAATCTGTCAGATAAACTTGTTTTTTTGAAGTGAGGAATGCTGTCTGGGAAGTTGTGTCCAAGCTTGCTCCCAGGAATACAACATTTTGACTGGGTACCATTTGTGACTTATTTTTGTTGATGGTGTACCCCAAGGAAGTAAGAAGTTTTTTTACAAATGCCAGGTGCTGAAGTAGCAATACCGGACTGCCCACCTGTATCAGGCAGTCGTCCAAGTATGGGTAAATTTGGATTTTTCTCTGCCTGCAGTATGCAGTGGCTGGAGCCAGGCATTTTGTGAATACCCTGGATGCAGTAGATAAGCCAAAGGGAAGTGCAGAGAACTGATAATGCATAGATCCTGCCCTGAAACATGATACTGCCTGCATAACTCCCTTATAGGGATGTGCAGATAGGCTTCTTTTAAGTCTAGGGTGACTAACCAGGCATCCTTGGCTATTACAGGAAGAAGCTGTTGCAGGGTAAGCATTTTGAACTTTGGTACCATCAAGAATATGTTTAGAATTAAAAGATCCAGGATTGATTGCCAAGAGCCCTCTTTCCCAGGTACCAGGAAGAGTCTGAAGTAGAATCCTTGACCAGTCTGTTCTACTGGAACAGGCTAAATAGCTCTGATATTGAGCAGGGAAAGTACTTGGTTTTGAGCCTCAGCCCACTGGTTTGGAGGAAGGTCTGGAAACCCACTTGGGGTTGGCAGAGAATGGAAATAAAATTTGTACCCCTGGGATACAATGTTGAGGACCCATCAGTCGTGGGTGATGGACATCCAGTTTTTTGCATGAAGGGCAAGTTTTCCTCCTAGGGGCACAAGCAGTTGGACAGGGCTGGGAAGTGGATTCAAGAAGTCATTGTGAGCTTTTTTACGTAAGGAGGTGGCTTAACACTCCCTGCTTTAGGGGTGGGGGCACTCCATTGCTTAGATATCTGCATACCCTGAGCCTGTAGTCTGAACTGAGCTAGAAAGGACCAGTGTTTTGAAGGGCAATGCCTACTTTGCCTACAATGCCTACTGAATCTAGGGGGTTGCACTTGTAAGAATTCTTTAATAGTCTGCATAGATTTAGCTTTTTCTTCCATCTTTTTAAGAACTTCTTCTGCTTTGGTGCCAAACAAAGAGTCCTTATTCAAAGGAACGTCTAGTAATTTAGATTTGACATGATCTGGCAAGGTCTGCTCCTTCAGCCAAGCATGTCTTCTCAGTACAGAGCCAGTGACTGCTGCCTTGCAAATGCTTCTAGGGCATCAAAGCCATTGCAAAGTATGCTTACTGACTTGGTTTGCAGAGTGCATAAGCTCCTGCAATTATTTATTTTCTGCACAGTGTGGAAAAGTTACCACTTTTTGTTTAATCAGTTCCATAATATGTTGCTGATACTTCAGCATGTGAAACTGGCAATTCAAAGCTCTGATAGCAAGAGTTGCAGAGGTATATACCTTCTTACCCCATCTGACCAAAGCTCTGGAATCCCTGTCCGAAGGGGTGGGATTCTTGGCTGTAGTAGCCTTGATACCTTTAGGCCCCTGGGAAATGATCTCTGGGTCAGCAGTAGGATTCTTGAACAGAAACTTGTGAGTATCAGGTACTCTGTAGTACCTGTCAGGTTTCCTAGGGGCAGGAGGTAAAGTGTCAGGAGTAAGACTGGACTCCATGAAAACATCATCCACAACATCCAGGACAGAGCGTATGGCTAAAGGTCTGTGCTGAGGCAACTCTAAAAATTCTCTGAGTCTCTTTTTGGACTGAGGATAGTCTTGGAATTCCCAATGGAAACGCTCTCTTAAAATATGCAAGGTTTCACCAAAAGAAAAATTCTCTGGAGGGGAGGCAGAGGGAATGGATTCCTCTGCATCTGTATCCTCATAGGTGGATAAGGGCATGTCTTCATAATCAGAAATGTCAGTCATCGGACTCCTGGTCTGTAGAACCTGAAGGGGACTGGGTTCTTTGTCTCTTTGCAGGGGAAGGCTGACTTCCCCTAATCAGTGTAATAAGGTCTTCAGCCATTCTAAGCATTTGTTTTTGTGGCATGGGGGCCTGAGCATGTACTTTGGTCATCGGTTTTCTAGGGGTAGTGCATACTCTGGGCCTAAGAAACTCGGTAGTTTTGGTTAGAAATGAAGTCGTCGGTTTAATTTGAACATTAGTAGAGCAAAGAACTGCCTCAGAAGCTGGTGTCTGCACAGCGGCTCCGGACCCATCCAAGGTAGAGACATCCGCAGGTTCCACAGTTGAAGAAGCATCTCACGGCATACTGGACTCCGAATGGGACTCAGCAGAGGCCTGCAAATTCACTGAAGCAGACATCAGGGGCTGCAAAGGCGCCTCACTGAGTACCGGCGGACTGGCGACTAGCTTAATGGAAGTGTCGTTGGCAGTTTTTGACCTATGCAGTCTGTCTCTGTCTTCATTCTTACGTTTTTTCAGAAAATCAGTAGTTAGATAGCTTACCAAAGCCATTTCAGAATATGGAGATCGAGAGCGAAAGAATTTAGTGACAAAAAGAGCCCGACGACAAACGGTTCGGGTGTTAAACATGGCACAAAACAGACAGCCAGGGACGTTGTGGTCTGCGCCTAAACAGGTGACGCAGTAAGAGTGAAAATCTCTGTGAGGTATTTGCTTTCCACAGGCAAGACAATTGTTAACTTTTTCTGACATCAGTTAGAGCAAGCAAAAAGGATCCCCAACAGGGTACTTAGCTTTAGAAGACTTCAGGATTATTCAACAAAAACGAAAAACTTCTGGTAGTGGCCGACCGGCACTTGTGAACTGCTTCTGCTTCAGGCTCCTCCTTGGCAAGAAAGACTGATGTACTGGTGTCAGCTTCCTGTTTTTATACCCCTGATGACCTGACATCAGTCCAGGAGTGACAGCATCTGATGCAGAAATACTAGGTCTCTGGTATTTGGGCCGACTGAGGGCTACCTGCAAGGCAGATAACCCAAGTGTGATGACTGCAACAGTGAAACATGAAGAACATCTTTGCATTCTTCTGGTATAGAGATGGAGCCTTTAGGGGGTGAGAGGGGGGTAAATTAGCACTGAACCTATCTTGCCAGGATGTTGGCAATATCAGTTGGTTCTGTATATTTAGTGCCATTGTGCTGTAACTCAAAGCAGACTGGAGTGTTGCCATTGAGATTCTTGACATAACTATAGAATGCTTTGTGGTTGTTTTTAGAATCAATGGCAATTTTGTTTTCGTAACTAGCTTTGGAGGATTTTATGAGGGATCTCAGCTTCTTACTGAGGCTGACCAGAGAGTTCCTCCAATCATGGGATTTTACTCTTTTTTTCCAACAGTTTCTTTCTTCTGTTGTAGAGTTTGCTTATGGCAGGGGACTACCAGATTGGCTTCCTTTTTTGGAGGATAGCATCTTGGTTCTGTTAGGGATTGCACGATCCATGAACTCGTGTAAGTGCTTACAAAGTGCATTTGTGTAGGATTCATCAGTTGTACCTCTATTGTCCATCTGCATGGGTGTTGTGAAGTTTGCCACTTCTGTCTTAAGAAGTGTGAAGTTGGCTTTGGAAAAAAATTTTAATGGGGGGGGGGGGCGGGATTTGGATGTATAGAGTGATTAGCTTGTGGTCGGATTTGACAAACGAGGAATTGACCTCTGGTGTGGAACACCAGTTATCCATGTTGGTAATGACCAGGTCTAGGATATTGCTGCCCCTGGTGGGGGTGTGGATAAGCTGATCCAAGTTGTTGGAATTTATGAATTCCAGAAAATGTTGAGCAAAAGAGTTGGCACATGAGTAGTTATCTCAGTTAAGGGTGGGGTAGTTGAAATCACCCATTATTAGGGTGTTAGGTTGTACCCTAATATTTTCCAGTGTATCAAGAAATGAGGAGTGGGAATCCTGGGGCATGGTGGGGGATCTGTAGCAAGCTACAATTTGGATTGCGGTCTTGCCCAGAGTTAGTTGCACTTAGATAATCTTGGATGCATTATGCTGAGCAACTAGCCTGGAGGTGTGGATATCCTTAATGAATATGGACACGCCTCCACCTTTAGTGTTTCGGTCCAGGTTAGGTGGCCGAAAGGTGTGGTATGAATTATAGCCTGGTAATGCAGGGGTACTGTCTGGAGCCTTGAACCAGGTCTTTGTCACTGCACCGATGTCGATGTTCTCTACTTTAAGGAGTGCCTCGAGTGAGTGCATTTTCAGGTTTAGACTTCTAGCATTTAGTACATTACCCTCAGATTTTACTTGCTTTTACCTGTTACGATGGTGAATTTGTCATTTGAACCTTGCCTAAGAAAGGCACTATAGGGGTGGCAAGAGCCTTAGCCAGTATCCAGAATCCCAAGGGCAACAGGTGCAGGCCACCTCTGGCAAACTATCGTGGTCTGTCGATCATGTCATCCTAGGCAGACAGATATTGGATCCCCTTAGAATGACACCAGAATCCCCTTAGAATGACAGCAGAAACTTAGTGTTCTAAATTAATGCCAAAGTCTCAGTCACTGGTGACAGTCAGGCAAAGTAGCATATCATATGATTAACACTCATCACATGCTATTATGTGGTCAGACATAGAAGCAAGACTAACACTAATTGGTTGTATTACAGTTCTGTTTCAAGGTATGTTTTTGGCTCAGTTTTGTTTAATTACAAGAGGAAGTGTATAGCTAATCTTGCAAAATAATTCATCCTAAACTAAATATACTGAAGTAAGCATATGTTTTAAGTAATGTTTAATCTGCTGTACTCATATTTAGTGAAAACTGAGTAAACTTAGCAACTTTTGCAGAGGTACTCCCATTGAACAATAAGCTGTACAATGATGAAGAGGTTAAGGATGCTGTATTTAACATTATCTTTTCTTTACTTCTTCTAACAGTTTGCTATTTGAGGTATTCATTCATTTTCCAATAATACTTTTATTCTATCCAGTGTTAGGGGACCTGGCACATATCCCAGCAAGGAATGGGAGTAAAACATAGAACCAATTCTGGACATGGCTGCAATCCATCACACATGTGCACTTAACATGCATGAACACCTATAGGCAGTCTGGTAAACTGTCAGTTCAAATGCCCCTATGTATTTGGAATATTTCATGAAATGGTACTGAGGGAACTATTATCTTAAAACAAACAAACAAAAAAAAAACACTTTGCAAAATTTTTGAATCCAGATTTTTATTAGGTTCATAGGTTAGTACTAAGCTAACTGCCCTTGTGAGCCATTTTAAACCTAGCCAATTATCCCCTGTGAGACTCAAACCCTGCACTTTGTGTTTTTAAGGCAAACACCTTAACCATTAAGCCACCCTCCCAACCCCTTAGGCCACCCTTCCAACCCCTAATCAGCCTTTGCAAGTCTCGAACCCAGGACCCTGCACACCACAGCCACAGTGAATTACCACTATGCCATATGAGCTGTATGTCACTTGCTTCTTTTTTTCAGGAAGCTCTTCCAGTCATTCACAGCACTTTCTGGCAAAAAATCTTTCCTTACATCTCCCTTGAGATGTCTACAGTTTGGCTTCAAACTGTGTCCTCTTACTCTCTTAAATCTCTTTTTTATGAAATGTGGCACCTACTTGTACTCAATGGGTTTAAGTTAAATAAATAAATGATGGTGTCAATACCATTTTTTTCTTCAAGTCTATGTATGTTGGGTTCTTTTATGCTTTGCTGCTCTCCTTTGAA
The DNA here is from genome assembly GCF_019279795.1 of Protopterus annectens. NCBI lineage: Eukaryota > Metazoa > Chordata > Ceratodontiformes > Protopteridae > Protopterus > Protopterus annectens. Next base: position 198,421,370 of record NC_056740.1, read on the forward strand.
ATGCCACTGGTTTTTGTTTATATGATGATGTCTCCAGAGCTTTATACTGTTATTTATATGTGATCTTCTCAGCTGCAGGTACAGAGGCATAATCTCATTTTTTATGGTCAATACAGCCTTTTCCATGTATCTCAGTATATCACCAACCTTTCTTTACTGTATCTCACTTTGCTTTGCTTACTTTGAAGTTGTTTACTATAACTACAGCATTTTCCAAAACAGTTACAGAATTTAAGAATGTATGCATTGGACACAAGATCAGACAAACTGGACAGAGGAAAAAATAATAAGCTGCTTGTTTTGGTAGTGTATACAGGAGGTCTGGTAGTGTATACAGGAGGTTTGGTAGTGTATACAGGAGGTTTGGTAGTGTATACAGGAGGTTTTGGTAGTGTATACAGGAGGTCTGGTAGTGTATACAGGAGGTTTGGTAGTGTATACAGGAGGTCTGGTAGTGTATACAGGAGGTTTGGTAGTGTATACAGGAGGTCTGGTAGTGTATACAGGAGGTCTGGTAGTGTATACAGGAGGTTTGGTAGTGTATACAGGAGGTCTGGTAGTGTATACAGGAGGTCTGGTAGTGTATACAGGAGGTTTGGTAGTGTATACAGGAGGTCTGGTAGTGTATACAGGAGGTCTGGTAGTGTATACAGGAGGTTTGGTAGTGTATACATGAGGTATGGAAATGGGCCGGTAAATGGACCAAGCAGTCCTCATATGTCACTAAAATCTATGCTTCCATGTTTCTAATTTATTAGAGAATATTTATTATGCTTAACTAATTTTCACTAATTGGACTGACCAGTAGTAGATGAATCCCATTAACAGATGGGAATTGGAGAGAAAATCTCCTCTGTACTGTAAAACAGTGCAAATACATGGGACAATAACATATCATTGCATTTTACAGAGATATACACGTAACAATAACATACGCAGAACCCCCTGGGCTCAATGAGAATGTCCCTATTAAGCCTTTTTTGAGAGCAAGGAGGTTGAAGGTACATAAAACCAATGTACCTTGATTTTAATTATATATGAGCATTGTTTTATTTTTTGTTATTTTGTGAGATATAATGATTATAAGATGTTTTTTAAAAATTTTTGAACTCTTTTAGAGGTTTTTAGTGAAGTTGTATATGTATGGTGTATATCTCTTTAAGAGCTGAGAGCTTTTGGCACCTTTTTTTGTTTAAATACTCCATAGTTTCTCTCTGCTCTGTTTGTTAAGGTCTGAGGAAGCCTGGTCTCCCAGGTGAAAGCGCTTACCTTTTTGAATTAAAACTCATTTGGATTTTTACATCTAGCCTTTGTTTCTTCTACATTTCTGTGGACATTGCAGCAGTTTGGAACTTTTGAAAGTTTGGTACTTTTTCATCTACTTTGTTTGAATTGAGACTCAGCCCTGTTTCACTAGCAGTTATTTATTTGGTTTATACGCAGAAGCCCTATTCATAGTTCATGGAAATGGACTAGGGCACAGTAGCAGGGAAATATGGATTTTCTAATAGCCTGTGCAATTCTGCCAAAAGGATAAAGCCAGACCGTGTAAATTTTCCTAAAATGTATTAGCTCACTCTCGCTGTTACTGTCTATGATTATTAGTGTTGTACAGCAGTGTTGTTATGAAAAGGATGTGGATTACTTGTTTTTTAAATAAGCCCATTATATACTGGTGCTGCTTATTAAGTTTGGTATGAAATGATTCAATGGAGATGTCCTTTGCAGACATTGTAGATACATATGCACAACTTAGTTAAGATATCCACGCAATACCATTACCAAATATATAAAGAAAATCTACACTAGTAAACTGAGAAGAAAAGAAACAAACTGAACAATCAGCAGAATATTTAAAACAAAACAGGTTCTTCATGTAAAATAACTGAATACAATATAAAAAATGCATGTCCAAGTTAGGGTAGGTCCATGATAATCTGAAGTCAGTGATTTCTTTTTCCCCTCAAAGGAGACAGCTTGTATGCATTTAAGTATTTGGTTATATAGGAAGGAATCTTGCACGAAAATGTATTGTTGATTATTTCACTGAGTTATATACAACATTACTAAACCAAATAATGTTATAAACAACAATGAATTATATTTAGTTATACAGTGCACACTAAAATTTAAGGGGCACCTGCTGCTAGGACACTGACAAGCAAGTTGTTCCCAGCTTCTACCCTGCTTACACTGCTGATAAATATAATACTGCCTTTCAATCTTCGAGGACCTAACTAACTTTCTTCCCAACACCTGTAAAATCATTAGCAATACCACCAGATGATCCTCAGTTCTCAAATAATTACCTGAATTATGTATCTGCATTTTGTGGAGTTCCTTCTGAACCTTGTTTTCTGTCAAAGGACTATAATTAAACCCTTACTGATGGCTTCTCATGTTTACATTACAGGAATCCTCCCTTATATATAATTTAAGTACTTTTAGTAACACTGCTTTTTATTGTCATTTTCTGATCACTTTCATCCATTTTATTGATTTGATTTATCTCGCTTTCTCTTTTTTTTTTCATTGCTCAGTTGAGCGTCTGTAACAGGCATTGTCACTCTTCTAGGCCTGTCTTTTTCCTAAGGTAAAATAGTGAGCTGTTTGCAGCTCATTCTGCTGTAGCATCATTAAATAAATGTTTTATTTTCTGAAAGTAATTTCAAAGAAAACCATATCATCAAACATTTGTTAAATTTCCCAGCAGTACAGACTAACTTATCTGGAAACAATGGAAGCAACAAATAGTATGGAGAAAACCACTGAAGAGCAAATAATCCAGATAATTAAAAACACCAGCAACAGCAGAACCGCCAAGGCAGAGTGCATACATCTTTAATAAAACATGATAAAAACAGGATGAGCACTTTTGGATTACTTCCTTCTTCAGATTCAATAATTGTTTATTCACAAAAGACTTAAATATTGTAGAGCATCCAATAACATTCCACTACCCATTCATAAAAACACAGTGTCTCATAGTCAATGACCAATCAGAATCCAGATATATAATTCCAATACGTGGATTCATTCATAGTGTCTTAACGTAAATGGAGATCCAACCTACCATTAAAGAATCAATTTTTGAGAACTTCTACACTTTGTAGCAGAAATGTATTTTTTTAATGAGATGGAAAAGATGGTAGCTGATCTTCATAATGGAGAATATAAGGACAAGGAGATTTTAAGATCCTCGGACCGAGTCGAGATTTATCGGACTGGAAGAGGGAGACCCTGGTTTTCATATGGTCCAGATAAGAATTCATGCATCTCCCAGACCATCCAATCAGTTGTCAGACTGCCCCTTACTTACAGCAGTGATTCTAAACATATTTGTGAAATTATTCGGAGTAATTGGTAGTTACTGGCCATTGATAGCAGTATTAAGGACACTGTGGGGGTTCATACCCCATTTTTGCTTTAAAAGGACTTGCAGTTTAAAGAGTCTACTTTGTCATAGGCCCGTACAGCATGAATGGACTTATTTATATAGTATCAAGACTCGGACACATCTATGCAGAAGGTGTAAGGCTTATAGATATATCAACACCTCCAACATATTTCAACATCCTATTGCTACCAGACTGTACTTGTATAGAGATTATGCCACATCTACTACCAGAAATGTGATTTATATTGCCACCTGTACTCTCTGTTCATCTTTTTATGTCAGTAAAACTAATTGGAAGTTTAAGGAGCTTATCCTTCAAGACCTTAGTGACATTTGAAATAAGATACAACGTAATGCCTTGTCCTAGCATGTCCAGAATTTTAATGGCCACAGTTTTGTGTTTATGTGCACGATTACACCTAGGGGTAGGAATATGTTTAATGAAACTGAAGCTAAGAAGGTTGATTGGATTACTGAATTAAGAGCCAGTAATACACCTGGATTGAATGGAGTGATTCTGTTAAAACAGATTTTGAGAGCAGGGAGGTTCTGATTTATATAATTTATTGGGTATTTTACTGGGTCCTTTCATGGCAGGCTGGATCTCCATTTATGTTAAGACACTATGAATGAATCCACGTATTGGAATTGTATATCTACATTCTGATTGGTCATTGACTATGAGGCACTGTGTTTTTATGAATGGGTAGTGGAATGCTATTGGATGCTCTACAATATTTAAATCTTTTGTTAATGAACAATTATTCTGTCTGAAGAAGGAAATAATCCAAAAGTGCTCATCCTACTTTTATCATGTTTTATTAAAGATTTATGCACTCTGCCTTGGCGGTTCTACTGTTGCTGGTGTTTATAGTTATCTAAATTATCTGGAAACAGCAATGAAGTAAGTTCTGTCAGTGAAAGAGAAATTTCCACTAGGTCCTTAACTGAACATTCTAATAAAGATGGTATGCACTAACAACATAGAATAAGAAAATTATAAGTTAGTTAAATTTTGGGGTGTATTTATTTATTCACTCTGTTGATGTGGTTAGTCCTACTAGGCCAGTGTCCTCTTTTCAAAGGAGATCACAGGTGGCAATTATACTTATTAGGGGAAATTTGCCAAGGGCACCTTCCCTACTTGTCTTTTTTCCCTGATAAGTGCCATGGGCTCTTTTACTTCTACCTGAGCTACCTGAGTTGTGTACACTTACCATAAATGTAGATGTTCAAGTGTATTCACTGTTGCAGTCATTACATTTGGCCAGTCATAACATTTGGGTTATCTGCTTGCAGTAGCCCTCAGTCAGCCTGATTAACAAAGTCTTGGGTCCTGCGTCGGATGCTGCCGCTTCTTCCATGATGTCAAGTGTATAAAACATGCAGCCGATGCCATTACATCAGTTTTTCTTGCCCCAAATGTCAGGTGCCCCCTAATGGGAAGCAATTAAATCTATAATTACAAGGATATACCTCCAACAAAAAATATACCAAAAAGCTTTTTGAGCATAGAAAGGGAGAGTAAAGGTATAGCCAAAAGAAAAATGGGGGCTGGAGGGAGGGTAACCAGGACTGCAACAGTGAATACACTCGAACATCTACATTTATGGTAAGTGTACACAACTGTACTATGTTCTTCGTGTTTCACTGTTGCAGTCATTACATTTGGGTAGATTCCCAAAGCTAAGGTTGAGAGGAGGAATTTAAAGAGAATTAGGACCAGCTATAAGACCCTGCAAGACTGCAGTAGCAAAGCCAGCTCTGGACTTAGAGAACATTAGCAAATGATAATGCTTGGTGAAAGTGTGCACAGAACTCCAGGTGGCAGCTTCTAGAATGTCCCTGCTAGGAACGCCCCTGAGAAAGGCTGTGGAGGTAGATGCAGCCTGGGTTGAATGGGGTCTGATGCCCTGTGGGATAGGTTTTCCATGGGGCTTATAGCAGAAATTAATGCAGTGGTCTATCCATTTTAAAATGGTTTGCTTTGGAATAGCTTTTCCCTCTGTCCCTGCCGCAAATGCCACCAGCAATTGTTGAGATTTCCTTTGAGGTTTAGTCCTGTCCAAGTAAAATCTACGTTGTCTGTGCACAGCTAAGGAGTGCAGTATCTGTTCCCCTTTGTTCTGTGGGTTAGGAAAGAAGGTAGGCAAATGAATGGACTGATTGAGAGCCACACTGGATACCACCTTGGGCATGAAAGAGGGATTGGTTCTAAGGGACACCCTGTCCACATGAAAGATGATGAAAGGCTCCACTGCATTAAGGGCCTGTAATTCAGATACCCTTCTTGCAGAAGTGATTGCTAATAGGAAAGCTGTTTTCCAAGAAAGAAATTTTAAATCTGCAGTAGCAGCTGGCTCAAAAGGAGGAAGAGTGAGTTTCTTCAAGACAAAGTTAAGGTCCCAGGCTGGAGTTGGAACTCTCCTGGGTGGCCTTATATTTTTTGCCCCTCTGAGGAACTGCTTGAGGAGTGGGTGAGAGAAGAGGGGAGGCTCTGTACTGTAATGAGCTGAAATGGCTGAGGCATGAATTTTGATGGAGGAAAAGGACAAGCTCTTATGAAGCATCTCAGTCAAGTATTGTAGAATCTGAGGTAAATTGGGCACTGCTGCACTCATCCCTTGAGATTGATTCCAGGCACAAAATCTTTTCCATTTTGCAGCATAAGATTTTTTAGTACTACCTCCTTGCCTTTAAAATGATATCCATCACTGATTTACTGAGGGATGGTAAAGGAGAGATTAGGTAATTAGCCAGGCTACTAGGTTCAGGGTTTGCTGCTGAGGGTGCAGAATCTGGTTCTCCTGCTGAGACAACAGGGAAGGAGTCTGAGGCAGGTGTCATGGGGTCAAGCGTGACACACTGTGCAAGAGGGGGTACCAGTGTTGCCGTGGTCAGTCTGGTGAAATTAAAATTGTCCTTGGCTTGTCCTGTTTGATCTTTAGTAGTACCTTGGAGAGCAGAGGCAGAGGAGGAAAGGCATAAACTGTTTTTCCAGCTGAAGGATAGAGTATCCACTTTCCAAGCTAGCTTGTGGGCAATCCTTGATTTGATGGTTCTGGGGGGAGGCAAACAGGTCTATATCTGGGCTCCCCCACTTGCTTGTCAACATGTTGAAAATCCTCGGTTCCAGTTTCAACTCGTGTGGGTCCATGAGGTTTCTGCTTAGTCCATCTGCCAGTGTATTTTGTTGTCCTGGCAGGAACTGAGCTTGTAGATTCACTTGGTAGCTCAAGGCTGTGTTCCACAATGCCATGGCTAGTCTACAGAGGGGGTGAGAATGTGTACCCCCCTGCTTGTTTATGTACCACATGACAGTGGTGTTGTCCGTCTTTGTCATTAATTGTCCTGGAAGAATGTGGTCCTTGGAAGCTGTCAGAGCATTCTGTACAGCTAACATTTCCTTTTGATTTATGTGCAGGTGCATTTGACTTGGGTTCCATTTGCCCTGAATGCACATCCCTCCCAGGTGAGCCCCCCATGCATAGTCTGATGCATCTGTTGTTAAGGTTTGGGTGGCAGGGGGTAGTGTGAATGGTAGTCCCCTGTTTTGGTGGCAGGCCTCTGCCCACCAAATGAACTCTAGGTGTAAGCAAGGTATAATAGGAATCATTGCTTCTAGATCCTGTGAATGTTGACACCATAAGCTTTTGAGATACCATTGTAGTTTAATCATATGCAGCCTTGCATATGGAATTAGAAGAATGCAGGGGGCCATCAACCCCAAGGCTTGCAGTATTTGATTTGCAGATAGCTGGGTTTTTGTGGCCACTTGTTTGAAGTAGGTTGTCAAATAAATCCGTTTATCTGGCATGAGGAAAGCCATTTGGGAAATTGTATTCAAGCTTGCTCCCAGGAATATAATTTGTTGACAGGGTACCAGGTGTGATTTATTTTCGTTTATGCTGTACCCCAGACAAGTCAGCACCCTTTGAACAAAGGCCAGATGATTCAAAAGTATGTCTTGGCTTTCTGCCCTGAATTAGACAATCGTCCAGGTATGGGTATATTTGAATATTTCTTTGCCTGCAAAATGCAATGACTGGAGCTAGGCACTTTGTGAATACCCTGGGCACAGTAGATAGGCCAAAGGGCAGTGCAGAGAACTGATAGTGCATGTAACCTGCTTTGAAGCATAGGTATCTTCTGCAAGACTCCCTGATAGGGATGTGCAGGTATGCTTCTTTTAAGTCTAGTGTTGCCAACCATGCATCTTTGCCTAGCATAGGAAGCAGCTGGTGAAGAGTCAGCATTTTGAATTTTGGAATCACTAGAAAGGTGTTTAGAGTAGAAAGGACCAGGACAGGATGCCATGTATTGCCTTTTCTGGGTACCAGGAAAAGTCTTGAATAGAAACCTTTTCCCTTTTCCTCTTCTGGTACCAACTGAATAGCCCCCATGCGTAAGAGAGAGAACTTGATTTTGGGCCTCTGGCCACTGATTTGGGGGTAGATCTGGACACCTGCTTGGTGTTGGTACCATGTGGAAGTGAAATTTGTATTCTTGGGACACTATATTTAAAACCCATTTGTCCTGGGTAATGAGTTCCCAGTTTTTGGCCTGCAGACCAATCTTTCCACCTAAAGGAGCATTCAGTTGGGAAGTGCTTGGAAGTTGTAAAAGCAAGTCATTGGAGACAGTTTTCCATAGGGGGAGTCTTACTACTCCCAGATTTGGGTGCGGAAATCCCCCACTGCTTAGTCTTGTGTGTCCCCTGGGACAGAAATCTCGTGTTTCTGCTGTGTCTGGGCTTGCCTTGAGAAGACCTGGAAGGGGCTGGAAAGGACCAATTCTTAGAGGGCCAATGCCTACTAAATCTAGGAAGCTCAACTTGCAAGAAATCTTTAACAGTTTGCATAGATTTAGCTTTATCTTCCATCTTTTTAAAAACTTCCTCAGCTTTGTTGCCAAACAGGCGGTCCTGATTTAAGGGAGCATCCAACAGTTCAGCTTTAACATGATCAGGCAAAGATTGCTCCTTAAGCCAAGCATGCCTTCTGAGCACAGACACAGTAACAGCAGCCCTGCAAGAGTCCTCTAATGAATCAAATCCACATTGCAAAGCATGTTTACCAACCTGTTCAGCATAATGCATTAAATCCTGAAATTCTTTATTTTCAGCACAGTCAGGAATCAACATAATTTTCTGTTTAAGCAACCCAATAACATGTTGTTGATACTTCAAAATATGAAACTGGCATTTTAAAGCCCTAATGGCCAAGGTTGCAGAAGTTTAAACCTTCTTACCCCATCTATCAAGCTCCCTGGAGTCTCTATCAGAAGGGGTAGGATTTTTAGCAGTAAAAGCCTTAATGCCCTTGGGTCCCTTTGAAAAAGTCTCTGGATCCGCAATAGGATTTTTAAAAAGAAACTTGTGTGAATCAGGAACCCTGTAATATCTGTCAGGTTTTCTGGGAGCAGGAGGCAAAGAATCAGGGGCCAAACTAGATTCCGAAAAAGCATCAACAATGTCTAGCAAAGGAGGTATAGTTAAAGGCCTATGCTGAAGCAGGAGTAAGAAATCCCTAAGCCTCTTTTTTGAATCAGGAAAATTCTGGCTTTCCCAGTGGAAATGCTCCCTTAGAGTATGTAAGGTTTCACCAAAAGAAAAGTCCTCTGGAGGGGAAGCAGAGGGAATAGAGTCCTCTGCATCAGAATCCTCATAAGTAGGTAAGGGCAAATCCAGATCATCAGAAGACTCAGAAAAATCAGAGTCCTGGTCAGAAGATTCATAAACAACTTCAGTCCTAGGTCTGTTAGAAGGGGGAGGTTGGCTTCCCCTGATTAAAGATATAAGATCTTCAGCCATTCTTATCATTTCTTTTTTAGGCATAGAGGCCTGAGCATGCAGCCTGGGCGTCGGTTTCTTAGGTATGGTTCAAGATTTAGGCCTAAATGAAGAAGGAGGCGTCAGTTTAATATGCAAGTCCATAGGTCTGAATACACCCTCAGAAGCCGGTGCCTGCACAGCGGCTCCGGACCCATCCAAGGTAGAGACATCTGCAGGTTCCACAGTTGAAGCATCTCGCAGCATACCGGACTATGAATGGGTCTCGGTAGAGGCCTGCGAATCAGAAGTAGCGGGTATCAGAGGGCTGTGAAAGCGCCTCACTGAGTATCAGCGAACTGACGACTGGCTTAGGAGAAGTGTCGTTGGCAGCTTTGGACCTAGGCGGTCTGTCTCTGTCTTTACCTTTGCGTTTTTTCAGAATTCCAGTAGTCGGATGGCTAACCGACGACATTTCTGGATAATTAAACCAAGAACCGAAATATTTAGAGGCGAAAATATACAGACGATGGATAGTGCGATGATTAAATAAAGCACAAAACCGACAGCAAGGTACGTCGTGGTCAGGGCCCAGGCAAGGAATACAGTACGAATGAAAATCTTTGTGAGGTATTTGCTTTCCACAAGTAATGCAATTATTAACTTTTACTGACATCGGTAAGGAGCAAGAAAAAGTTTCCCCAATGGGGTACTTAGCTTTAGTTGAAGACTTTGGTTCTGAAACTCGAAAACGAAAATTTCAGGAGTCAGCCGACTGGCACTTGTGAACTGCTTCTGCTTTGGGCACCACATGGCAAGAAAGACTGATATAATGGCGTCGACTGCAAGTTTTATACCCCTGACGACCTAACGTCAAGGAAGAAGGGACAGCATCCGACGCAGGACCCAAGACTTTGTTAATCAGGCCGACTGAGGGCTTCTGCAAGCAGATAACCCAAACATAATGACAGCCCAAATGTAATGACTGCAACAGTGAAACACGAAGAACATCTTGAAGGCATCTCTGTTGTAGCCTAAACTAACTATCGATAGTTGAACAGAAGTTAAGACACTAAAAACTACTGCCATACCTAAAATTTGAGCTGCATCCTCCTGCTATTGGTTTATATGATGACTTGATACAATATCAAAAGAATATTGTAGGACATTAGAAAAATGGATCTCCACAATCAAATACTCAGAACTTCCTGCAGTATCACAGCCTCTTTTACATGATCATGAGAGCAGCATGTCTGAAAAAAAAAAAAACTAATCTGTATACTGAGCCCTAAGCACTAATACAGGTGCTAAAACAAACAAACAAACAAACAAACAAACAAACAAACAAACAAACAGCAAATTGACCCGATTGTCAATGTTAATATACTATAGTCCTGGCAAAGAAATCCTTTAAATCCTAAAACGATCACAAATCTCATCTTAGCATTCCTTCACTGATATTGTAGAGAAATCTGATGGTCAAGTTGCCAAAGAAGCCAAAATACTTCCCCAGATACAGCTGGACTATAGCAAGCTGGAAACAGGGACACACAAGGCCAATGAATAGTCTAAATCTATTAGCAGAAATCAGATGGTAAAACTGCCACTCCTCAAAAAATGGGAAATTTGTTAACTGAGTCAATGCTACACAGTAGTGTCACTACATGGAGACAGTTTCTCAGTTTTTAAGCATGAATTGCTGCACTTCATGTCCAAAGATCTGTTGGACAATCCTACATCATGTTATCAAGTCACTTGTATAACACTGGGGACACATATCCCACAGAACATTTGTGCTTGTGAAATAAATACATTGTAAAAGGAACAGGATGTAGCACACCAGTAGGCTGAAGCCACAAAAAGGTTCACTGGTTTTCCTGAGAATCAACTAGGCAGATAAATAGGCTGACAATAAATTTCAATATTAGTAGTCATCCCGTGACAATGCTGTTAAAAAAGCCACTAAGGAAGAGCTTACTTTGAGTAGAATATAGAATAAGAAACATGTCATCACCACAAGCTGTTGGCTTATTACAGTCTGCCTATCCGTTGTGCCACTGTAAAATATCAATTAAATGTAATCAGCCATTAATATTGGTCATCCAGATTTACACATCTACAGTGGCTAGGTGGCAAGAGGCACACCAGTAACTCAGAACATTGCTACAGACAGAAGTGATCTAGAAATCAGTTACTGCAGGTCCAAGCTCAAATTCCCAATACTAAACAGAAGCCTGTGTCTTACACTGGAAAAAGTTCACCCAGTCACACAGCACTAGTTTTTTCAATCAGACATATCTTACCTTTACAATGGGGTTATTTGTAGCTGACTTTTTTCAAGGATGAAGCCAAACAAAAGTTGATCCAACCACAGGATAAAAGCAAAACCCGAAAATTGCTCAAGAGTTTTAATGTTCTCAGCAGCCAAAAAACACATTAAAGGGTCATTGAAAACCTTGTAGTCTCCTGCAAAAATACAAGTACTGTTCGGGTTATTAATTTTCTATTTTCTTTTTCCTGTCACAGATCACAAACATCCTTTTTTCCTTCTCAAGTCTCCAATTGTCTCGAAAGGAATCTGTCTCGGCCTGGATGACATAAACTAGACATACCACATTCTGTAGTTTTCACCATAAATAATTTCCCACACTTTTACATCCTGAGGCTTATTACTGAGATCAGTAGTGCTATTATGCAGACTAACGGGTGAAGTGACATCTCTTTTCCACAACACTAATTGCTGAAGAGATCTTTACATGAAGATCACGCATGAGCTACATTACAGCATAATAAGCAAATCCATTCCATACTACAGCGTTACAAATTGTCAAGTGCTCTTATTTTTGGCAAGTGGAGTGCTCATTTTATCTATGAACTGTAGAAAACAGAGAACATCTTGAAAATTATGTGGGTTTCAGTTCCCTTACTAGCTGTTTGAGGTGACATCTCTTGGTAACAGGTATGTGAGTACAGCTGTTAGAATCATTTGAGAACATTCATGCCTAAACAAGAGTATATCAAAGTCTGGAATTTTTTACCGATTATGGCAACTTAACAAAACCATGCTGATTACCTAGTTTAAATGCATCATGGAAGGTGTTTTGTCATTTTTCAGAAAGCACAAATCACAGTAACTGAATTAAGAAGAAAAAAACTGAAATTGCTTCAAGACACTATTTAAAAGTCCATTGACTCTAAGTATGTTCACAGGTTCATAGGTTGATGGATTACTACTAGGCTGACTGCACTTGGGGCCATTTTAAGCATAGCCAATTAACCCATGTGAGAATTAATCCCTGCACCTTGTGTCTGTAATGCAAATATCTTAACCATTATGACAACCTCATAAATTAGTACCAGGCTAACTGTCTTTGTGGGCCATTCCAAGCCCAGCTTATTATCCCATGTGAGAATAAAACCCTGCACCTTGTGCCTATAAGATGAAGACCTTAACAGGTATGCCAGCCTCCATAGTCCATTTACTATGGCAATACATTGTGACAGGATGGAATGGTAACTTACAACTATACTGAAGATCCTTGTTATATTACAACCATATAGTCCAAATGTCCTAACCAAAGCCCCACCACCATGGGTAAATATCTGAATTGACCACTACCCTCCCAATGTGTATTTCTACTAAAAATGACATAATTTAAAAGAAACATCTTCCCTTTCTTAAAATATTGCTGAATATGAGCTCCATTCTTGTTCCAATGTACTGTGCATGCACATGACGACATGCATAGCTCTCTATTTGATTTATGCTGCTATATACATGTCGGCAGAAAGCAAAGGAAAGTTCAGTCTTTTAACCCACAGAAGAGGCATCGTTTTAAATAAAAACACATATCCATCTATCCTCAATCCCTTTTTCCCATTTTCCACATGGGGTCGGGGTGTCACTTCAACAGTGACAATCATCTTGAGATATGTAGCATGCAAAACTAACTTTACATATGGGGAGATGTGCGTAGAATCAAATAGACTATTTTAATACATGTCCCTTTTTAGAGGTAAGGAAAAAAACAGAAGCTGTTCTTTTGAATTTATTTGTTAGACACACTGAACTGTTTCATTAAGGCTCCCAAATTCAGTGGGATAAACTGGATTTTACATTGTGAATAGAAAGTAGTACACTTCTTTGGAAGTGTATTTCTTTCCACTCTGTAATGTGTAACACAAACTCCAAATCTAACACAATTTTAACTTAACAAAAGCCTAGTTGAGGACTTTTGACTAGTGGAAAAAGTCCATCCAAAGGATTAGTGTTAGATGAATGCTGATTCAAAATTAAGCCATTCCATTTTGACCTTTTTGCAACCTTTTTTATGTTTAAGTTCAGTTTTAAGAAGTCATGCACTTTCAGTATCTCTTATTATTATTTCAGCATCTTCTTAATGTTATGTAACCTCTTTGTTTTATTTTCTACCAGTTGTCAAGTTTTTTGTCTTGTAACTATTCTCTACTTTCTGGAACTATCTGTTTAGCTCAGTCCATTTCATCGTCTTGCATTATCTGATGAGCACTCTCTGCTCACATTCCATGCTGCTAATGATCTTTTCATTGCAGAATGCAGTAGACACACGGAAGACAATGGAAGTCACACCCCAAGGTGGCATTGTGCAGAAGGACACAGCCTCTGGTACCTGCCCTGTGTAGGTGCTGACTGAACCTTAGTTTTTGATTCCTGAAGCAACAGCAGTTAAATTTGAGTGAACAGAGTTTGGAAACAATGCATCATTGATTTTAAACTGCTTGGTACCTTCCAACTTCTGGAAGCCCCACTGTCTACAAATTTATTAATACAAGAAAAATTATGCCCTTCTAATACATCTGTTTTATTGTTATGAAGTGCATAGTGCATTGACATCACTGCAGGAAGCCTATGTGTGATTCCAGTGGTCTGCATACCTTATATCCCCCTCCACAGAGGATGTTTGTCTGTCTGCTGTGAGAACCCACTGTGTCCACCAAGGGGTTGCCAGGCACTTAAGAAAGGACTTTTATCCTTCAGCCACTTAATTGATTTGCATCCTGATTAATCTTTCTCGCCCTGGCCAGCTGACTAGCACCTGGGCATCTAATCAAACCTGACTAATCGGCACCATAGGTGACAGCTCTCCTCCAGGGGGCATTAAGCTGCCATGCTAGCTCTAGCCATCTTTTTACTGTGTTCTTTCAATAATATGGACAATGGATTAATTCATGCATATCCAGGGATAATTCTCTTTAGAGGTCATTCACATCTAGTCTCTGTTGGAACCACAAAAGTACAAGCAACTTCCCTCAAGCTTACATGCTCAGACAGAATCATCTTGTAGCCCACAGTTTTAGTTATCCAACTGATCTTGCAGCAAGAAAGGTTAACCAATGTAACTGGCAGCAGAGGCAAGCACTGTATCTCTGCACTGAAATGGACACCTTAAATCACTGTCTTGGTCTGGAGGATCTCCTGAGACACCACCTGCTCAGTTTTGTACAGTAAACCTCACAGTGAGTCAAGGTTTTCTGGTGTACATACACAGCATAATGCTTCTTCATGGTCACAGCTGTAGATAGGACTTCCAGAGAGCCCTGTGCGGTTACCCAGTCTGGTGCTCCCTCAACTCTAAGTCAAGGACTCAGTACGCTGAGTTGTGCAAAAAAAGTTCTTCTTTAAACTGCAGCAAAGCACTTGAGACAAATGTAGTAAGTGGCTTGCTACTGCTAAATACTACACGTGGGGCAGTGAAGTATTTCAGACCTGATTTCAAATACAGTATGGCATTAAGCGACTTGCATTTGGGATAGCTACCCATACCACCCACCCAACTCCAGCTATGTTTCTATTCACAGGCACCACGTCTCTGTGTTCAGTCCCTTTTACCAATTTTAATCCACATGTGCTTTCAAAGCAAGACCAAGGTAAGATGCCGTGGATTCAGCCCTTCAGCAGGTAGCTGGATTCATACACCAGGATCAGCATAACAGGGGGCCATAAGGGTAGTACTGTACTTTTTCCTTCCCTACCTCCTCACAGCTATCAGCTGCCTCACCTCATTCTTCAGGATTACCAGTCCCACCTTAGCCTCCCCAAAGCTCAACCTAACCCAACCCATATTTGGGACTTGTTCATAGGTGTATACTAGGCTAATAGCCCTGGAGCCTTTACAAACCTAGCCCACAGAAGTGCCCTGGCATCGTGCCAACCAACGTTAGTTCCCAGTGCCTCTATCAAGTACAGCCACTGAAGTGATCCCCGGGGTGAACTTTCTATTGCCCATCCACTCATCAAGATTTCTTTTGAAGAGGGCCAGTGAGGTGCTCTGCTAGAGATGTATGGGAAGTCTATTCCAGAGCACGGGCAGTCTCTAGGTTATGAACCTGTCCCTCCACAAGTTCTGTTTATTGTGGTAATGAGGTTGAGGCCTCTGGAGTGTGAGGTGCGGAGGGATTGGGATTTCTTTAGATGTAGCATTTCTAACAGAGCTTGGTCAGACATGGCTTTGTAAGTCAAGCAGAGATCACCTCTTAGTACATGATATGACAGATAGAACAGCTGGAGTTTTTTGAGTCTGTCTATATAGGACATGTGTTTAAGGCCTAGGATTCTCTTCATTAGGTACTTTTGTGGCCTTTCCAGCTGTTGCATGTGTCTAGTGAGGTACATGCCAAATGGGGCATTATACTCAATGACTGGCCTAATGAGTAGAGAGAGATGATGACCTCTTTCTTTCTGGATGCAAAACTCTTGGCAATGAGAAGTGCCACATAGAGGGCCTTTCTGACCACAGTGGCAATGTGGTGGTTGAAGAAGAGGTTACTATCATAGGTTCATAGGTTCATAGGTTAGTACTAGGCTATCGGCCCTAGGGCCTATACAAGCTTAGCCATAACAATTCCCTGGCTATTTCTTCCCACAGTATTTACTTCCCTGAACCCCTGTCTAGCAGGGCAACTGATGTGATCCCCAGGGTGAATTTCCTATCTCCATCCAACCATCAAGGTTCCTTTTGAAGAGGGTCAAAGAGGTGCTCTGCTTGACATGTATGGGCAGTCTATTCCAGAGTCTGGGGAGTCTCAGGGTCATGAACCTATCCCTCCAGCATGTTATGTTCATTTTGTTGACAAGGTTTAGATCCCTGGAGCGTGTGTCTCTGAGGGATTGGGATTTCTTTAAGTGTAGCATGTCCAACAGCTCTGGGTTTGACATGGCCTTGTATGTTAAGCAGAGATCGCCTCTGAGTAGATGATATGCGACAGAGTATGGGTGGAGTTTTTTTTACAAGGTCAGCATAGGGCATCTGCTTTAGGCCTGTGATTCTTTTAGTGAGGTTGTTCTGTGGCCTTTCCAGTTGTTGCAGATGTCCTGAGATGTACATACCAAACGGGGCATTGTATTCTATAATGGGTCTAATGAGGGATGAGTACAGTGGGACAATGACCTCCTTTTTTCTGTTTGAAGAGCCCTTAGTGATGAGGTGTGCCACACAGAAGGATTTCCTGACTGTTCTGGTGATGTGGTTATCGAAGGTGAGACCACTGTCCACCTGTGTCCCTAAGTCTCTTATCACACTTTTGGTGTTTAGTGTACTGCCACCTATGTGGTAATTCATGGGTACATGTTTTTTTCCCAAAGGGGATAACTATACATTTCTTTGCATTGAGCTTGAGCCCATGGCTCTGGCACCAAGCATCTGTTTCTGTAAGGCCCTTTTGTAGAATATCCACATCATTTGGGGATTCAATAATGACTCCCAGTTTGCAGTCATCTGCAAACTTTGTTAGCCAGACTCCCTTAGTGTTGGCCTGTACTTCAGAAAAGTAGATGCCAAACAAGAGCGGTCCCAGGACTGAACCCTGAGGTGCTCCACTTGTCACTTGTCTGGAGCTGGATTTGGAGTCGGCTTCTTTTACAGTGTCAGTAAGCCAGTTGGCAACCCATCGAGTGATGTAGGGATTATTGCCCAGCTTAGTAAGTTTATCTATGATTTCAGAGTGGGGGATGGTGCTGAAGGTCTTGGCGAGGTCCAGATAGGCTGTGTGGACCAGCTTACCCTTGTCCACGGCTCTGGAGACTGATTCGAAGAAGTCAATCAGGTTCAGGAGACAAGATCGGCCTTTCATGAACCCAAACTGCGTGGGGTCCAGTGTTTGAAGGTTGCCAAGGTCTTTGTTTATAAGTTTCATGATAATACGTTCCATTTCCTTGCAGATCAGGCTCGTCAGACTGATGGGGCAGTAGTTCCCGGGATCCCTTGTGGAGTGTCCGCAGATCTCTTATAACTCTTTCAGTCTTCAGTGGGCACCCATAGATGTGGTAATTAGTGGGAACTGAGTTTTTCCCAAAGGGGATGACAATGCATTTTTTGGCATTAAGCTTAAGACCATGTTTTCAACACCAGTCATTGGTCTCAGTGAGGCCTTTCAGTAGGATGTCTACATCACTTGGGGAGTTAATAATGGCTCCCAACCTGCAGTCGTCTGTGAACCTGGTCAGCCAGAGTCCCTCCGTGTTGTCCTGGACTTCTAAGAAGTAGCTGCCAAACAGGAGAGGACCCAGGACCAATCCCTGTGAGACTACACTCATGACTGGTCAGCAGTCTGACTTGGAGTCCGCTACTTTCACACATTGGGTTCTGTTTGTGAGCCAATTTGCACCCAACCTAGTGATATAGGGGTTGATGCCTAGTTTGGTGGGTTTTTCAATAGTTCTTGAGTGGGGAATGGTATCAAAGGCCTTGGCCAGATCGAGGTAGGCTGTATGAACTGCCTTGCCCTCATCCACAGCTCTGGTAACTTACTCAAAGAAGTCAATCAGGTTAAGCAGGCATGATCTACCTTTCACAAAACCAAATTGCGTGTGATCTAGAGTTTGGAGATTCCCTATATCCTTGTTAATTAGGTCCATGATGATGCGCTCCATAGCCTTACATATCAGACCCGTCAGGTTAACGGGGTGATAATTCCCAGGGTCTGTAGTCGCTCCCCCTTTATGGAGAGGGATGACTGTAGCAGGGCACCATTCGGTAGCGACAAAGCCTGAGGTGAGGCTGTGATTGAACAGGGCACTGTAATTGAACAGGGCAGTGAGGTGATCAAGGACAAAGGTGCAACAGCATACTACTGCTAGGGAGTATGCCGTAATTCCCACCGTACCATGGGAGACATGCAAGCTCTGCAACAGCTGCCTTTGGGAGGTGCATGTGCACATCCACCCATGCTCAGCCTCTCCACCAAGTGGTATATCGCTTCCAGTGCAGGACTCATCAGGGTATTAATGCTGATACTGCAGTGATTTTAGGCTGCCTCCCTTCCCCAGGATGGGTGAGCTAGTGTTGGCTGCTAATTCCCATGCTTCCCCACCAAGTTCCTACAGTACCCATGCTGCTAGTCGAACACAGGTCATCTGGGGTGCAATTAGGGCTTTACCCTTTGAGCCATGGGTCCAGGTCTAGGGTAGTGCTGTATTCTGAGTATGACGTTAAACTAAGGCTCCATTTATTTAACTTGGTGACAGTTCAGGTAGATGTTAAACCTGCAGCACTTAAAACAAAGAATAACTTAAATCATTAACACCTTGGTCAATTTTTTTTTGTAGTCAGCATAACTGCCAAACTGGTTCACTCCTGAAAAGGTACAGTTATACGGCAATAAATAAAGTTGAAATAGTATCCCTCCCCTGTAGGTAGTCCAAACGTTCTGCCCTTAATGTTCGGGTATATGTATGTGAGTCAGAAACTGAACCTTTAGTTTTATTCCTCTGTCTTGGGTACTGAAGGGAGTCTTTTCTCCCCCAACCATTTCAGCCATTTTTTGCTGTCTAATTTCTGTCAAAGGAAGACAGAAAATCTTGCATTCTTACCTTATGCACTGTTATTCATATTGACAGACATGAATATAGAATTGCTGACTATAACCGTTTTTATATACACTGCGAATTAAGTTAGCACTTTGGTTTACCTCTTCCCCCATAATGGATACTGGGTACAGACCATATTGTTAAGACTGGGAATATGAAAGGTTGGACAATTCTCCTCTCAAATCTATAACTGGTGATAATGTAGAATGAGTACATGCTCAGAGATTTGTATTGAACAGTTCAGTATACTTTAATATGCATTACCAATAAAAAACATCAGTTAGGGTTTCATTCTTCCAACAGTTAGAGCTTCTTCAGACAGGCTTATGGATATAAAACCAAAGCTTAAATATGTGAACACTTTCTCATAATCATTCATATGTAGCACATGTAATTAGCTTCGGTTGCTCCAGCATAGTGACGCTGATGATGATGATGATGGCAATTTATCCACTCTGCTGTTTTAAAGTCCCCTGTCAGCTCATCTGTAGCCCAGGCATTACACCATCTTTTATATTATCTCCCACCATGTTAATCTTTAAATCAATGAAATGGCCTCTCTCTGTTCATTTATCTTTTTCATTTTTTCTTTCTTTTCTTTCTTTTTTTTTTTTTTTTTTTTGTTCAGACCATCAGCTGCCAGCCTCCTCCTTCATTACTCCATTCCCCAATCCTGATACTACCCCCTGGCTTTGGGTCAATGGCAGGGAGAATGGAGAGGGTAGAGGCATATTGTCTCCACTTCATATTCCAGTTTAGGGGCCACCAGCAGGCAATCATCATCATTAATCAACCCCCTTTTTCTCATTTTCTACATGAGGTTGGGGTGTCATGTCAACTGCCACCATCTCACTTGATTCAATACCATGGTCCTACCTTCTCTGATAGTCATGACTGATAGTTGCAGGTCTTCTCTCAAACAGTCCAGCCATATCTTTGCAGGACAGCCATTTTCCTCCTGCCTTCTTCTCATCTATCCCAAATCTTTTTTTACCAGATTGTGTTCTGCTTTCCTGCACATGTGCTCAAACCACCATAATCTGTTCTCTTTGACCTTCTCTGCATTTGGAGCTATTTGTACTTCTGCTCTGATATACTCATTTCTTCATCTGTCCCACAGTATACATCCTACCACCCATCTCAGGCACTTCATCTCCATCACCTCTAGTTTCGTCATCTGCTCTGCCTTCACCTCCCAGATTTCTGTACCACATACAATTACTGGTTGCACCATTGTTTTGTCCAACTTACTTTTCAACTTCTTTGGCATTCGTCTGCTATAACCTTTGGCTTCATTGATTGCATAGGTTCACAAGTGAATACTATGCTAACTTCTGTAAAGGGCCATTTTGAGTCTAGCCAATAATCTGAGGTCAGAATCAAACCCTGTGCCTTGTGTCTATAAGGTGAAGACCTTAACCATTATGCCAAACCCACTCACACACTAACCCTTACACTCTGTGCCAGTTGTCATCAGGCCCTCTGATTCTAACTTTGACCTCCTCATGCAGACTTCCCTAATCCCCAACCACTCCCATCTTAGACACTTGAAGCTGTTACCCTGTTGTACTCTTTTCCCTCCGATCTCAATTTTCAGTTTCTTCTGATTTCCTCCACTTATTGCTATGAAAACTGTCTTGTCTGTACTCAGTTTTGCATTCCATTTACTTAGCATTAGCTGAAGTTCAGCTTTGTTGCTCTGTTTCCACAACCTGTTTGCAATGTAGTCCATCACCAGTTCAAACAGCAGTGGACTTAGAGATGAACCCTGATGCACAACTACTCCCAGTGGGAACCTTTCATTTGAGAGTTATTCCTTTCTAGCCCTAATGTTAAAATTGTTCCCATCTTCTTTTCTGCTATCCAGTTGTCAAGTAATAAATAAAATTGAATAAAACTGAGTAAAACTGAAAATATGCTTGTCTGCTCATTCTTAGCAAATTATTTCTCAGAAATTTCAGTGGTCATTCAGGCCTGTTCTTTATCCTCAGCAGCACAATTAGCTGCTGACTGCCACACCACAAGTTTCTGCCAACCCTCATCCACACATTTTAAACTTTGTTATTTCCAGCATGGAGTGCAACTTCCTCTGTATCACATTACACCACTGATGCCTATCTGGAAACCAGTGTTAGCAGGGGACAGCAAACCTTTGTTTTATCTATAAGAAAGTCCATAACAGAGCTTCTGGAAAGGGACAGTATGGCCAGAACTCAACAACGGGCCTTTTGGATTGCATGAGAGACAAAAATGACCTAATGCCCACATCTTATGTCATAACTACCTGGGCATCTATTTACCTATGAGAAGGGGTACTTGTCAGACTCATGCAATGGGGGTTAATGAGGGTTATCAGGGAGGGGTAGGAATCTATAGCAGAAGGGAATAGCTGACCACAGTGGAAGAAAGTATGATGGCAGGTCTGAGGGCGTTAGAGATTAAATATCATGACTAACATGCTTAAGATGGACACAGCGTTAAGGTCAGCTGATATCTTACCACGTTTTACACTCCTTTTCCTTACATGGAACCTGCAAAGGTTCATGTACCTTTTACAGTCTAGGTTACTACAATATCCCTGTCACCTGTACCTTCTGAAAGTAGGTGCACTTATCCTGTGATGATTATCAGAGCCATGCAATAACAGGAAACGTAACTAAACATCAGCAATGTGTCTGCACTGAGCAGGGTCCCGTGAAGATCTGTACAACGTGCAACAGAATCAAAATATCTCCTTTCAACTTGTTACATGTACCTCAAACAAATAATGTTAATGACCCCATTTTAAGAAGCATTTCTGTAGCTTTCACTGCATTTATATTCACTCAGTCAACTGAGAATATGACATTGGCTGTTAGCCAGAAACCAACCTTACATTGTTTAAGTAAATTGTGATTAGATTTTTTTAACTAAGCCTCAATTACACACTGACTGCTTTCAAAGCATAACATACTGTTTTTCAGTTTCTTGGAACAGTACCAGAAGTCTGGATTAGTTCTAGTACTACTCTTTTTTAACTCCTCTGACCTTCCTTCAGTGTTTCCTCACCAGTTCCTTTTCTATTCTTACCTGGCTTATTAACTGTAATAAAAAAATCATTAAGTGGGAGGATGGGTGTGCTGAAGAGACTCAGAACAGTTTCCAAGATCCCTGGCTGATCTCACACTTACTTGAAGGACATAAACAGGGCAAAGCTCAGTCCTGTTTACAGTTACTAGGCTTGCTCTAAACTTAGCAAAGCAATATGTGGTTAGGATGTAGGCCCCAACACTCTGATATTCTGGGATGGGAAGGATAAATTACCCACAAAGATTTCTTCAGACTACATAGATGTATTTAAGAGCCATCAAACTATGAGTCATGCTCAGAAACCAAGTAAACACACTAAAGAAATGTTGGCACATCTGTGATGTACCATAGTACTTTGTTTTCCTGGGTTACTTCTGCAAAATCAAATTAAAATCACATTTATGTACAAGCAATTTTTCACAGAGCTGAAATACTGTACAACAAAGTAATGATAAGAACACACTACTTGTATACACAAGGGGGGGGAACAAACCAGACAAACAAAAACCTTATAAAGCTCATTTCAGCTACCACTGTATACCAAATTTAAAAAGTACATCTTGGAAAGGGTTTTATCAGGCAAGCATCCACTTAGCTGGAGATGATGCACTTTCCAATACAATGGAGTAACAAAGGCAAAAATCTAACTCTCAGAATATCCAGCTGACTTACAAAGTGTTGGGGAATAAAAACAGCATGTTCCATGCATTTGTTGGGTTTGGCAGTATAAAGCATCTCCAGTCATATTTCATCAGTGAAGCTGCAGGCAATGCAGCCTAGCCTGTGGAGCATAAGAAGCAACATTGATTTTCAGTTGCCAAAAAATTAAATTCCATTTGCATGAGATGGAATCCAGGAATCATACCTGTAAATTTCAAATGCAATTTCTTGTCATGTCTGTGATTTCATTATAACTTTCATCTGTATCAATATATATATTGAAAATTAAAACAGAGTATAGGTACAGAACTGTCAATAACGCAAGCTGGCAATATAAATAATAAATATGAGCAGAAATACATCTTGCAGTGAATTCATTCTCTAGCCTACATAGACAAACCCTGTGAAAATGGCATGATTTTTTTCAATTTTCTAGACCTTCTAGTACAAGTTTGCATTCACACAGTAAATGTGAATTACACACTCATTTAGAGCCAATCACCAAATAGAGTCTTTGCAGAAATTTAACACAAATGCAATACATGTACTTGATTCAGCCCTCACTTAACTCTGTATTCACAACAAGAGCCAAGACATTGGTCTCCAGTGTATGTAGCTCCCCTTCTTCTCTAGACAATAAGGTCCCCTTTTAGTTTACTGCAAAACTTGATCAGACCCTGTCTACCTGTTTTAATACATTTGAACATCTGTTGTGAAATAAGAACGTCAGACAATCTCAATGTTGGTAAGAGTGCCTTGGCTGTAATTTTAATAAGTCTTTATTATAAAATTAGAATGAGAGTACAAAGAGATATTAGAGGTATGCCAATTTATTAACAAAAAGGGACCTGCTCAGATAGTTCTATATACAACACTACTTTCAATGATTATATTTCCAGTATATGTTGCACATTTACAACAGCTAGAGGTGTTTGATTTCTGAGTGACAGTCTACCTCTTATCTCACTTTTAGCTCAGATTTGTTGAAGAAATTACTAACAAGAGTTATGAACACAAGTACCATGGTTCCTGACAACATTTCCAGGTTTCTAATTTGTTCCATGAATGATTGCTTGGGTGACTCTCTAGTTATCCTTTTAACTGCTAAAGAAGAGATTTGTTCCTGAAGACCGGAAACAGTTAATGGTGGTATCTATTTATATGGGTGGAAATAGGATCCATATCCATAACTTAAGATCAATTATTGGAAAATGTCTTGAGTGCTGTTTACCCACCAAAAAAAAAAAAAATATATATATATATATATATATATATATATATATATATATATATATATATATATATATTTTATAAAGTCCAAGGTGGCCAATAAGCAGGAAACACTTAATCCAAACCACGATTTATTGTTTATTGTACAAAAACACAGAACATCAACATTTCGTACAATAAATCGTGGTTTGGATTGTTTGTTCCCTGCTTATTGGGCACCTTGGACTTTTGGTTTTTAGTGCTTTTTGGTGCTTTGGACGTGGTTTTTTGGGTTTATATACATATATATATATATATACATATATATATATATATATATATTTACTTCGTTTGCACAAAGTTTCAGTACTTCAAAATCGAAACCCACTTGGTCAAGTCCAGTTGTTCAAAGTACCAAAACTTCAAAAATGAAGTATGGAGATCACAATACAGCGCGGAATGAGAATATTCCCTTTTTTCACTGTGATCTCCCCAGTAGACCCTTATTAATGCAATCGATAACGTTTAGGTCGATAACCAAATAACAATATTCACATATGTATTGATGTTGGGTAATAAAAGCAACAAATCCATGTTAGTTAATGTCTATAGACAGAATGTGTGCGTGTGTGTGTGTGTGTGTGTGTGTGTGTGTGTGTGTGTGTGTGTGTGTGTGTATATGTATATTATATATATATACATATATATATATATATATGGTTCTACCTGACATAAACGAAACCCCAAAACACCGACAACGCAATCACCGAAACCACATAACCAACAATACAAAAACACGAAACTCCACATGCCCGACAACGAAATAACCGACGGTACACAAACACGAAACCTCATACACTGCACACACCACAATCACAACAATCAACAAACAAAACCACATACACAACACAAGCACACCAAAATCCCTACAAACCCACACATACACAACTACCTACAACCCTAACCCAAACCCTAACCCTAAGGTCCGTCACTACCGCACACTTACCTGACCCGCTCCCTAACCCTAACTCACTTATCCTGCCCCTAACCCAAACACAATCACTAGCACACTTACCTGACCAGCTCCTAACCCTAACTCACTTATCCCGCCCCTAACCCAAACACAATCACTACCGCACACTTACCTGACCTGCTCCCTAACCCTAACTCACTTATCCGCCCTAACCCAAACACAATCACTACCGACACTTACCTGACCCGCTCCCTAACCCTAACTCACTTATCCCGCCCCTAACCCAAACACAATCACTACCGCACAATTTCATTCAGCCTTACCTGCACATTGGCGTTCTTATGAGCCGTCGACTTTAACTACTGTCGGCGTTTTCAGATTTCGCGCTTCTGAGGCTTCAAAATTTTCTGTCGGTGTTCTCAGCTGTCGGTGAACTCAGGTAGAACCATATATATATATATATATATATATATATATATATATATATATATATACATGTCCATGCATGTCTATACATATATATATATATATATATATATATATATATATATATATATGTGTGGATTTACTTAGTTTGCACGAAGTTTCAGTACTTCGAAATCGAAACCCACTTGGTCGAGCCCAATTGTTCGAAGTACCAAAACTTCGAAAACGAAGTATGGAGATCACAATACAGCACGGAATGAGACTATTCCCTTTTCTTCGCTGTAGTGTGATCTCAGAGTTGGCATATTTAAGTAGGGGGGTGTGAAAGGAGGCTTGCCTCCCTGCAAAACATGTTTTCTGTGTTTTTTTTTTTTTTTTAGTCAGCGCACAAACACACACACACACACACACACACACACACACACACACACACACACACATTCTGTCTACAGACATTAACTAACATGGATTTGTTGCTTTTATTACCCAACATCAATACATATGTGAGTATTGTTATTTGGTTATTGACCTAAATGTTATCGATTGCATTAACAAGGGTCTACTGGGGAGATCACAGTCAGTTTTGATACTATGTAAATGTTATCCATGAAGAAGAACCTCCATAGTTATACTGTTGGGACTTGCTATTTATGTGCTTTCAGCCTTTCCTCAGATTTTTGGACAGCTGTATTTCAAAACATGCAGATGACTTTAAGACTGAGGCAGTTATGACCACACTAGAGGATATGAAAGCACTGAATGCTTACCTTACTGTTTGTGGAAATGTACATAATTGTGTCATTTCAGGTAGCTTTGGACTAAGAGCTTAGGTTAAAATAAGAGTTACATTTTGATGTTTGTTAACTTATCATATAATCCCAACAGTGATACTCCTAGTGTAAAGGACCAGGGTATAAGAAGAAGTCATGGCCAAAATCAGAAACAGCAACTCTCATAATGGCAAGAGCTCACTAATTAAACTAAACAGAAAACTAAGAGAACTAATTAAATACAATAAGGTCAACCACAATGTCAAGATAGCCTCTCAGGCTAAAGACAACTGAAAGGTCTTCTACAGCTACATCCAAAACCTTAAAGGTAACACACAGCAGTGTGCTGAACTTGTGATAAATGGTGCCACCTTCTCCAAGCATACTGACATAACGAATCTGCTGGTTGACAGATTCACACTAACTTCATCCCCCCCCCCCACTCTCCACCTGCCACCCCCCCATGAAATCCCCACTAGCATAACCTCCCAAGTATAAGCACGGAGCAGGTCACGGTGGTACTCGCTAAGGCCAAAAACATAGCCTCAAGGGGCCCAGACAATATCCTGGCTTTCCCCCTAAATAGCTTGAAACAGGACCTATCTGACCACTTGAGTCTCTTTTCAACTACAGCCTCAAAACAGGCTATGTACCATGTGAATGGAGAACTGGAATGGTCATCTCTCTTCACAAGGCTGGACCATCAACAAACCCCAGAAACTACAGACCCATTAGTCTGACTAGTCTAATATGCAAGGCCATGGAATGAATTATCATGAAAATAATCAACAAAGACATTGGTAAACTACAGACACTGGACCCATTCCAGTTTGGTTTTGTCAGAGGAAGGCCATGTCTACATAACATGCTAGACTTCTTTAAGAAGGGTCACCAAGGCAACAGTACATAACACCTACCAAGACCTGGCTAAGGTATTTGATACAATACCCCACTCAGATATTATTGGCAAATTTACTGAACTAGGCATAAATCCCCACATAACTTGCTGGATTGCCAGCTGGCTCAAAGGTAGGATCCAAGAATTCAGGATTGGTGAGACCACCTCCACAAAGAGATTGGTCACCAGTGGACTACCTCAGGGCTCAGTGCTGAGCCTGATTCTGTTTGGCATCTACTTCTCAGTGGTCAAGGCTAATGTCAAGGGCCACTGGCTCACCAAGTTTGCCGACTACTGCAAATCAGGAGCTATCACAGATTACCCACATGACACTAACATTCTACAAGAGGATTTAACACACAAAGGTATTCTGCCTTGCCAAGAAGTGCATTCTAGCATCTTTTCAGGAAAAGTCCACAAAGTCTAAGTACTCCATCAATAAGATACTACTATGAGTTGACCAAGTAGTTAGGGATCTGGAAACATATGTAGACAGTAATCTGGCCTTTGACCAACATGTAGCAGTGTAAGAACAAACTCTTTGTATGTCGCCCAACTTATAAGTAAGGGTATGGCATCCAGGTCCAAACAAGTTATAGTACCACTTTACTGCACTCTTATCAGAATCATCACTGAGTACAATGCCCCGTTTGGCACATACCTGACCAGGTATATGCAACAGTTGGAACACCCACACAGGTTCCTCACTAAGAGAGTCTAGGGTATTAACATACTGTCCTACAGAGATCACCTTAAAACCCTATCGCTATACTCTGTCTCCTACAGGTTACTGACAGGCAATCTATGCCTGGCATATAAGCCATCCTCAGATCCAGCCCTGATGGACCTATTGCACATCTCAAAACAAATAGCGCCAGAAACACTAGATCCAAGGATTTAAACTTTGCTTGCGACATAAATAGAACATGTTAGTGAGAAAGAAATGCATCTCAGAGTATCCCCATACTCTGGAATAGGCTCCCTCCATCCATGTGAAGCAAAGTCCATCCCTAACCCTATTCAAACATAACATTGACCAGTGGATGGGAAACTGAAATTTCACCGCCAGTCTGGCCCCCATATCTCTGACAGACAGAGGCCGACAGTAACTATTCCCTTACTTACATACCCCCCCAAATAAACCTTTAGCAACCTCCTAACATACCCCTCCAAACAGATGCCCTTGTTACATGGGAAACAACCGGTTTGAATTGCGCATCTAGACTTATAAATACCCTGGTGGTTGTTAGCCTAGTGTATATACCTATGTACAACAAATTTTCATTTAATTAACATGCCCTTAATTTAAAGGTAAAAGCACTCGGGCAGATAGGACTTCTCATTGAGAGCATAGGATCAATGAACATTACTACTCTATCAAACTTAATTAAGCCTGATGGCTACTTCTTGAATACACAAACAAGAATAGATATCAATTCTGTTGTAATGCTTGAAATAAAAATTTTGTAAAAAAAAAAAAATCCACCATAACACATCTTCTTTAAAGTGATAGAGTAGTTGAATTAAACCTGCTTAGTGTAAATTATGATTTTGTAAGGCGTTAAATTGTATTTGGCTTTTCAAGCCCTACAGGACGATGTGTTGAGGGCCATCCTAAATCCTGAACTTTCAGTTCCTTTTAGAAATATGAGTCCACATTACCCATTAGTTCACTTTAATAAATCTGTTACCAGCAACAAATCTGTCACGCAGTTAATTCAAAGACTATGGAATAAACTTTTTAGTCTTTTACTAAACATGCAATATCACTACCCTTTTAAGTGCCTTTTAGGTTGTTAGATAGCAATAACCAAATACTGTTACAATAAAAAGTAACTACGTTTTACCTTTAGACCTAAATGCCATTTGGGTGAACATTGAAAGTATCATTATTAATTTCAACCTAACAGTCTATCCTCATTTTACTGGCAATTCAATTTTATTACTCAAAAATATGTCAGTGAATACCTTGTCCTCGCTGCAACAAGGTGTATTTTGGGTACTACATTTCTCTCCATTAAGTTATTCTGGGAAGACTGACCTACACTAACAAATAAACCCTATCCTCATTGTTGTACCAGTCTAAGCAGCATCAAAACATGCCTGAAAGCAGAAAAAGGACGCACATCACACCATCCAAATACAAAGAATTCTGCATTTGTTACAGTGTGTAGTTCTTGTGAAAATGTACATATTTGTGTGTGTACTTTCTTCAGCAAACAGAAGATAAGAGTGTCCTGTGAATTTTCAGGTAGTCCTGTTTAAAAAGGAAAAAAAGTTTGTTTTGCATCCTAAGGGAAAAGCATTCTGCAAAGAAAGAAGAAAAAACCTGTAGAAGCAATCAGTGCTCTGCATTCTACAACACACACACACACACACACACACACACACACACACACACACACACACACACACACACACACGCACGCACACACACACACACACACACACACACACACACACACACACACACACGGCCCTACTATAATAAGTCATATACCATATCAATAAACACAAAAACTTGCTGATATTAAAGAATCAAAAAACAAGCTATACAACTCTTGGTCAAGAAGGAAAAAAAAAAAGATGCAAACATAGTAGCCTCAAGAACTGCAATCAGAATCCAAGTGCACTATTGAGAACCACGTTCGGGGAAATGCTACATCTGGGAAACAGGACAGGGTGATAATCCTTTGAGTATATGCAGTTCAACTATATGTAAGGAAACTGTATCAAACACGTGCTGTGGGGAAACCCCTTCCTGTCATCATCAGGAAGTATGCATACAATGGCATTTTAAAATAACACAATTGCAAATAATGTTTGAAAGGAAAGACTTAATGACAAAGAAGGAAAAGACACCCTGCAGTGAAGATGAACTTACTCTTCTACTGATTTAGTTGCTGACTGAAGAATATCGCCACTCCTTTTTCGATATGGGGGACAGATATGATGTAGAAGTGTACCCTAGAAAGCTGCTCCTTTTTTGATATGGGGACAGACATTATGTAGAAGTGTACCCTAGAAAGCTGCTCCTTTTTTGATATGGGGGACAGACCTGATGTAGACGTGTACCCTAGAAAGCTGCTCCTTTTTTGATATGGGGGACAGACCTGATGTAGAAGTGTATCCTAGAAAGCTGCTCTTTTTTATATGGGGGACAGACATGATGTAGAAGTGTACCCTAGAAAGCTGCTCCTTTTTTGATATGGGGGGAAAGACCTGATGTAGACCTGTACCCTAGAAAGCTGCTCCTTTTTGATATGGGGGACAGACCTGATGTAGAAGTATACCCTAGAAAGCTGCTCCTTTGTTGATATGGAGGACAGACCTGATGTAGATGTGTACCCTAGAAAGCTGCTCCTTTTTTGATATGGGGGATAGACCTGATGCAGAAGTGTACCCTAGAAAGCTGCTCCTTTTTGATATGGGGGACAGACTTGATATAGAAGTATACCCTAGAAAGTTGCTCCATTTTTGATATGGGGGAACAGACCTGATACAAAAGTGTACCCTAGAAAACTGCTCCTTTTTTGATATGGGGACAGACCTGATGTAGAAGTGTGGCCTAGAAAGCTGTTCAGGCTGTGCTTAAGTTTCTTAAGATATTTAACTTCTTATACAAACAGTAGATCACAGTTATACTTCTATTTCTTATTGCAAAGCATCACTCTTCCATCAAAGTACGTTGGTTTCTACCCAGACAATTCAAGCAGTGGGCCAATTCTTATGTGTAATCCAGTGACCAAGGTTTAATTAGTGTTTCAGGTATCACAGGGCTCATATGAAAACAAGCTATGAACAAAGTAGGGAGAGCAGGTGACGGATCCAAGTTACTGTGTCTGTTGGAACCACCTTGAAGTCAACGGCATGGAAGAGGGCTAGATAGGATATAACAACCCAGCCCTATAGCTCATCGCATGGCAGATCTTAGGGCTCACACTGAGGTAGGGGGTAGATCATGCAACTCTTCCAGTAACTCTTTTGATTGCAGTGAATGCTTTACTAGCCTGGTTAGTGCCTAAATGTCCAGGCTAGCAAAGAACCATTAGGGCAATTTTACACAAAAGAGTATGTCAAGGTGCCCTAGAAAAGGGCCCAGGGAAGATGATGAGGGAAGGAAACTGAGAACAGTCATAGACTGCAAAACACATGCTTATAAAGTGAAGATGATAAGCATTAAAAGCAGTTTACAGACTGA
Source organism: Protopterus annectens (assembly GCF_019279795.1). NCBI lineage: Eukaryota > Metazoa > Chordata > Ceratodontiformes > Protopteridae > Protopterus > Protopterus annectens. The sequence goes on from NC_056740.1 coordinate 198,452,587, forward strand.
AGCAAATACAAGTGTTATTTATTAATATTTTTTGCCTTTGTAGGATTTATTCAAACATTCAAAGGAAATATTTTGATCACAAACCAGGTACTTCTATAAACTTATAAAACTACAAATAAGCCTTTAAAACAAAGAAGACTCATTTCAAAAAGATAGAGCCAGGTGATGAGTCAGAAGTTAAACAAGTAGAATTGAATGCAATGTATTTAAGAATTTAAGTGATTTCACTGAAATAAATAAAAAATTCTCATAGAATGCTAGCACTGAAAACCTACCACATTCTGTTTTAAAAAAGTCTCCTTTCTTGGGATGTTTCACAACTCTTACCTAGTAAACAAGGGCAAAAGAATATCCTAACTTTATCTGGAGCGATCATTCCCATCCCACACACTTTCAAGAAAGTGACACTGACAGAACTGAATATCCTTAAATCCTTAACACTTGCATGAAAAACTAAAACAATTTGCTGTTATACAGCATTTAGGCAAAATATGATCCTGTTCCTTGAGCTCTACTGACTTCAGAAAGAAGTCTTTACTGTTGTTTCCAGCAATAATGTCCTTTGGAAAAGCTGGAATCATGTAATATCTACAGTCAGCATACACGGAATTCAGATCTTTAATTAGCTGCTTTAAAAAATAAACTTTAATTTCAATATCTGCTTTATTCAATTACAAGACATGAGGTGTTACATCTTCACAAGACAAATAGTGAGTGTAACGCAAGCAACAACCGTAGCCTGAATGCATGTTCAGCAGTGGACACATGCCCACTTACAAGCATGCCAAACACACATCTTGAAAATCTGAACATCGTCAATTCACATATCAGCTTTACTCGGAGATGTAGGATGAAACTGGATCCTCCATCCAAAAAAATAAATAAATAAATAACACACATAGACAGAGGACATGTATACTTCACAAAGAAGGCACCTCAGTTGGAAAACAGACTGGAGTAAGGATCCTTGAGGTACAAAGCCTCACAGATCATTTTCAGTGCAGAACAGTCATAATCTTTTTAAATAATACACAAAATCCAAATGGTGGAACACACTAGTGTGCAAGTGTCAAGCTCTACGTATCATAACACTGCCTCAGCAATAAAAAGCAGTAAACTCTTCCACCTAAGATCATGTCAATTTTGCTTGTAAATGCAACTCAAACAGTCAACCAAACATTTTTTGTATTCTTTTTGGCTTCCTGCAACTGACTGCCACCAGATTCTTACCTCATTTACTGGGTCTACTGGACCCACCTTAGCCTTCCATGAGTTCTACCTGACCCACATCCTGGGCTGTTGAAGAGGTTGAGGATGCTAATGTCAGATTGCTGCCAGAGACTGCTTTTTTCATTATGCACAACTCTGTATGCACATATCTTCTGCATGCACCTGCTAACCATCTGGGGATAGGTATACAATGGGGCATACAATGGGGGATGTGCTGTCATACCAGCTGTGGGGGTACTCAGCCAATATCCAATGACTAGTCACTCCTTAGAACCCACTCCCTCCTCTGCATCCCCAGCTTTCATGTGGGATCAATCACTAGCTGCATATAAGTACATGCCTTTACACCAGGATAGGCACACCCATCCTTCCCTGCAAGTGCGTCAAATACCCAAGCCACAAAACGAACTTGGGTCACCTGGGCCACAATTAGGGCTTTATCCCTATACACCACTGCATTAGCAACTACAAAGCATGAGATTACAGAAACAGGCACAGTCTGAGCAAAATGTGTTCTACTTTATTTTCTTGTCCACTAGAAACACTGATGGATTCAACTTAAACTTTGTCTATATATCAGTGTTACACAATATACTTTATGATTCTGTCATAGCTCTCAACCTTTTATTTCCAGAATAAGGGACAATGCCAAAAATAATCAGAGGTAAAGGCCTAAAATCAGGGTCTATATTAAATCAGCGAATGCTTAAAAAAGCGGAAGCTGATTTATCGACCCCATGTAAGTGAAAGCTTACAATCCCAATAGAACCAGGATGCTCTCCTCCAAAAAAAGGAAGCCAATCTGATGGTCCCTTGCCATAAACAAACTTTACAACAAAAGGAAGAAACTGTTGCAGAAAAGAGGAAAATCCCAGGATGCAAAAAACTCATTTACCAGCCTCAGTAAGAAGTTGAGATCCCTCATAAAATCCTCCAAAGCTAGTTGCGAAAATAAAATTGCCAAAGATTCCAAAGAAAATCACAAGGCACTCTATAGCTATGTCAAGAATCTAAATGGCAATGCTCAGATCTGCTCTGAGCTACAACAGAATGGCATTAAATATACTGATCCCAAGGATATTGCCAATATCCTGGCAGATTGATTCAGTGCAAACTTCACCCCTTCTCACCCCCTAAAGGGCCCATCTCAATACCAAAATATTGCAAAATTCTGGTAATAACGGCCACACAGATAAAAAACACACTCTCCAAAGCTAAGAATACAGCATCCATGGGACCAGACAACATCCCAGACTATGTACTACATGAATTACAAAATGAAGTGGCACCTCACCTAAGTGTCATGTTTAATCATAGCTTCACCTCAGGCTTCGTGCCCACTCAGTGGCGCACAGCTACAGTTATCCCACTCCACAAGGGGGGGGAATCCACCTTGGATCCTGGGAACTACCGCCCCATCAGTCTGACGAGCCTGATCTGTAAGGCCATGGAACGTATTATCATGGAACTTATAAACAAAGACATTGGCAACCTTCAAACTCTGGACCCCACACAGTTTGGATTCCTGAAGGGCCGATCTTGTCTCCTGAACCTGATTGACTTTTTCAACTCAGTCTCCAGAGCTGTGGACAAGGGTAAGGTGGTCCACACACCCTATCTGGACCTTGCCAAAGCCTTCAACACCATCCCCTACTCTAGAATCATAGATAAACCTACTAAGCTGGGCATTAATCCCTAAGTCACTCTATGGGTTGCCAACTGGGTTACTGACAGAACCCACACTGTAAAAGTATCTGACTCCAAATCCAGCTCCAGACAAATGACAAGTGGAGTACCTCAGGGTTCAGTTCTGGGACCACTCTTGTTTGGCATCTACTTCTCTGAAGTACAGGCCAACACTAAGGGACTCTGGCTAACAAAGTTCGCAGATGACTGCAAACTGGGAGCCATTATTGAATCCCCAAATTATGTGGATATTCTACAAAAGGGCCTTACAGAAACAGATGCTTGGTGCCAGAGCCATGGGCTCAAGCTCAATGCCAAGAAATGTATAGTTATCCCCTTTGGGAAAAAACATGTATCTGTCAATTACCACATAGGTGGCAGTACACTAAACACCAAAAGTGCGATAAGAGACTTAAGGACACAGCTGGACAGTAGTCTCACCTTCGATAACCACATCACCACAACAGTCAGGAAATCATGTGGCACACCTCATCACTAAGGGCTTTTCATCCAGAAAAAAGGAGGTCATTGTCCCACTGTACTCATCCCTCATTAGACCCATTATAGAATATAACGCCCCGTTTGGTATGTACCTCTCAAGACATCTGCAACAACTGGAAAGGGTGCAGAAATACCTCACTAAAAGAATCACAGGCCTAAAGCAGATGCCCTATGCTGACCATCTGAAAAAACTCCACCTATACTCTGTCGCATATCGTCTACTCAGAGGCGATCTCTGTTTAACATACAAGCCCATGTCAAACCCAGAGCTGTTGGACATGCTACACTTAAAGAAATCCCAATCCCTCAGAGACACACACTCCAGGGATCTAAACCTTGTCATCACAGTGAACAACACACGCTGGAGGGATAGGTTCCTGACCCAGACACTCCCCAGACTCTGGAACAGACTGCCCATACATGTCAAGCAGAATTTCTCTTTGGCCCTCTTCAAAAGGAACCTTGATGACTGGATAGGAGATAGGAAATTCACCCCAGTGATTACGCCAGTCACCCTGCTACACAGGGGTCCAGGGAAGTAAATACTGTGGGAAGAAATAGCCAGGGAATTGTTATGGCTAAGCTTGTATAGGCCCTAGGGCCGATAGCCTAGTACCAACCTATGAACTTAGAACAGCAATTTTTTTTCCAGGGAAAAAAAATCGCTGTTCCAAAAAAGAAAAAAAAAAAACAAAACTTTAAAACATTACATAAACTGGGGGGCTTTGTCTCCTGCATACCCCCTACTTAAATATACCAACTCTGAGATCGCACTACAGTGATGAAAATGGCAAAATAAAAAAGGAGGCCAAGCGATTTCTTTCCCAGGGAAAGAATTTGCGTATATGCCATTTTGGTATTTTGCCATTTAGTGCTTTCAAGTTCGGTCAAGACGCATTCAAAAGAAGATGTCTTTGATCATATAATAGGGAACCTAAAATGAGGATCATTAAATATTTGTAAAAATCACCTGGAAAACTGAAAGAACAAAAGATATTAAGATGTACTTCCTAAAGGAAAAGAAGACTGTAGTGTGAGCTTGTCATTGTTGACAGAGTGTAAAGCACTGCCTTTTATCAAGAAATCACCAGTTCTGGGGATGGGGGCACAGCAAAACTTGGAGCAAAAATCTTGGATGCTCTTAAAAATTAGGGGCATTTGAAAGGTATATTTCCTGGAAACATCCATGTGTTTACCTTTCTGCATTTTCTGAAGTTTCTTCCATACAGCCAATATTCATTCCACAAAAATCAAAGTTTTTTTTCTTAACAATATCCATTACTCTGGACCCATGTCTCCAAACACATCTTTCATTAACAGAGGGCATGCAGTCGCATCCAATCCATGTTATAAATACAGCTGCAGGTTTCCTAATTGACCCCCATAAACACCTTCTGTTTTCCAGGGCGAATACAGTAAGGTCATTCAAAGTGTGAATATTAGACAGACTCAATAATGATAATTAATGACACATTTAGGTTAAATCATCTTTCCATTACAATTAACTTTCTTCTTTTATGGCCTTCTATGTTTCAAGACTCGGATAAACCTGGACCCCTCTTCCTTCATCAAAGCAACAGAACTAATTTTCCTTATTTCTAGTATAAGGTCTGAAAGGACAAAGTTGCTGCCGCTTTCAGTTTTTGCATACGTTGGGTTTATTCCGTCTCCATTTTTTTGTAGCCTGTAGGTAAAAAAACTGTGGCATTCTACCTTGCGTTTTATATAATGAAACACCAGCACAAGTGGTAATTAAGCACTACTATGAAATATCTTAACTCTACTTTTCTGACTGCAGCTTTTACAAGTGGGGTACCGACTAGGTGTGTGCACGTTGTTAACAACTTAGCATATGAGAATGGAACTGGGACAGTAAGCAGGAGACGTATACAAACATCTCTGAAGGCACTGTTGTTTTTTTTTTTGTTTGTTTGTTTGTTTTTTAATTCAAATGTAGACAGGGCATAGATTGTTAAAGTGTCACACTCTACAGCTTATTTTTTAACATTATTGTATGTGGCACATAAAGTGCCGATTAGCATTTTCGCCTGACTGGTGAACATTTTTGTTACAGTATAATCTTTAATCAGCTGCTCCTAAATCCATTTTCACTGCACTGATGCCACTGAAGGTTAAACCCGATCTTTAATCTCAGTGACATAATTTCAGTGAAAACATCAAATGTGTCCATAGGCGTTAATGGATGCATTTTTCATAGGTGCAGAAATGTGCCCATTAAAGTCCATGGAAGACCCCTTAACTGATGTCACCGAGGGAAATCTTAAATTTATTAGGGCCATGGGCTGAATAAAAGGTTAATGAAGCTTTTTATTAAAAACATGACCCAAATAAATACGAAGTGTCTAGGCCAATGTGCATTGTGTCAGTTAGCCTATCATCTGCCACTATACACTTGTAAAGTATGATAATACACTTTAACAATCTGTCACTACTATGTGCTATTAATTCCTATTCTGAGGTGCCTAAATGGGGAAAGTCCAAACGGATTATACTGAGAGAGGTCTGTAAGAAGAACAGAAGATATCACTACATCATACTGTTTTTTTCCTTAATTATTACTGTTATTATTCCAGCCTTGTCTTGCTCCCCTGTGTTTGCACTCTCTTTTTGTTACATTCTCAATGTAGAAAGCAGCCATGTAAATTCACAAGTCAGAATTTTAACTTTAATTTGCTGGGGGTGGTGTGCCCCCCCCCCCCACACACACACAGTTATGTCATGTGCCAGTATATTGGTGTATCGCTTATCCTTTTTAATTTACAAGGCTTCTTGGTTTCTAATACAACAATGGGAATGGACCCCATTCCTAAGTAAAATTATGACTAAAATTCACAAAATTAGTATTGTTTCAATCTTTGATGTTAGCCAAAAGTGCTCTTCGCAGCACATGCAATGTGCCCAGTAATGACTCCTTCTGCAATTTGTACAGTTACATGTATCAGTAGGATAGCTAAATAAGACTGCAAATTCTTTTTTTATGAGACCCATTGCTCCTACTACTATCAGAACTCTCTAGGCATCCTTCTTCCACACTGCCCATGTTTCTGCATGCAAATCCTGGAATTTTATGACTGTGTATCTCTCTCTGTACAGAAGACACTGTAATCAGTGAGTGTAGCAATCTCAGTGATTAATGCTACTTTTGTCTTCTTTTCATGGACTAATATATCTGGTTTTCTCACATCTATTTTTTGAACTGTTGGTAATGAATGATTCCATGTGTTATAAACTTCATCACTGTCTATAATACTTTCTGGCTCATATTTCAAATGCTTCTCACCTACTTCAATATTGTAATGTTTGCTCAAAACCCTGTGCAACATTCTTTCAGGATATTACCTTTATGATACCGCTACTAATGCATCAAATCCTGCAACAGGCCTGTCTGTGTGATTTGGGTATATGTAGCAGCAGCAGCACCTGTGAGGACAAGAACTGGGAACTACAAGGGCACATTTTTGAGTACTTTAGAAACCACAAGGTATGATTGTTACTCTCCTTTTTGAAAATATTTACACCAGTAGTTACAAGAATGAGACTTTACACCTTTGAGACCTGAGTGATGACTTGCTTGTTATGGTGTGCACTCTGTGTTACTTCTCATTATTTGTGTTTGGGTAAATACACATGGTAGTGTTATTAAATTTATAAAAAACTGTTAAATGTCATTGTTCATTTAACTGCATTATACTTGCACTGCTTTTGTAACTTCACTGAAAAGTACTGGGTAACCAAAATTTGAGTTTTCTGTCTTTGGGAAGATCATCACTTGTAGACAGAAAAAGAAAACAATCACTCCACAGCAATGAATGAGAATGAGGCAAAAACGTTACCACTGTTGCCGATGCTTAATGTAAACTTAATGTCTGTAAATCTGCAGGTGTGCAGACACCTGAAAAAAAACAACTGGCAGTGGAAGTCCTGGAAGTCAAACTCAGAATCCGAGTAAAATGTTATGAGTCTGGCAGACAGAGAAGAATCCTAACTGTAGTTTATGCAATTTAAACAGCAGGCTGGTAGTGTAAAAGCACTGGAGCATGTGGACAAAAGAGATAATGCATTAGAAAGTTCTAGAATAATGTGGCTGCATAACACAATGACTATCCGGAAGATTGTGAAGCTTAAAACAGCCAGTCTAAATGAGATTTGTAACTACAGCTAAAGAAAAGTTAAAAGGCTGCAAACAACATGACCATCATGAAGAGGGCACTTTTAAAGACCACAACAGAGTGCTTGAAAGACAGTCTTAAAGGCTGTAAGAGAAGGAATAATCACAGTTAACAAAAACATAAAGAAAAAAAGCCAAGGAAGCAATGAGAGTAAACAGTGCATCAGAAGTTGATCTGAAGGATGTGGAAGCCAGAATCAATTACCCTGCATCAGGGAAGGCAAGAACAACAGTGGTTACAAAAGGGAATCACAAGTGAGTTATGAGTTGAAAACAACTCAGAGGGTAAAGTTGAGTTAAAGGTGTTTCTATAATTATACTGCATATGTAAAATGAATGTGGCATCATAATAATTTAAAAGAGAACCTATACTAAACTAAATATACAGCAAAGACAGTAATCAGGTTATGCATTCAGTAGTTACACAATTATATAAGTAAGGAATGAATACAAAGTGAAGAAAATGTTATGGGTGTTAAATCAGGGCATCCCCAGCACCTGCCCTCCTCCCCTTATCTCTAGGGAGTAAGTCATCACTGCACTCTCAAAGACAAAAAATACAGCCTGCATGGGACCCGATAACATCCCAGGCTGCATCCTACATGAACTCAGACAGGAATTTGCAGCATCATTAGGCACCCTATTTAACCAAAACCTGAGTACCGACTTTATCCCATCCGAGTGGAGAACAGCCACTGTCATCCTTTTGCACAAAGGCAGAGCGTCCACTGATTCAGGAAATTATAGATCCATCAGCCTAACTAGCCTGATCTACAAGGCCATGGAGTGGATTATCATGGACCTCATTAATAAGGACACTGGCAACCGCCAAACACTCGATCCCACACAGTTTGATTTCGTCAAGGGAAGGTCATTCCTGTTAAATTTGATTGACTTTTTTGAGACAGTCACCAAAGCCATGGATGAGGGTAAGATGGTGCACACCGCCTACCTTGACCTGGCCAAAGCCTTTGATGATATTCCCTACTCCGGTATAATAGATAAACTCTCTCAACTTGGCATCAATTCAAATGTTGCAAGATGGGTAGCAAACTGGCTCACTAATAGAACGCACCTAGTCAAAATAGGGGAAGCCACCTCAAGCAGTAGATCTGTAACAAGCGGTGTACCCCAGGGATTGGTCTTGGGGCCTCTGTTGTTTGAAATATACTTTTCTGAGGTGCAGGCCAAAACCAGTGGTCTATGGCTGATCAAGTTTGCAGATGACTCCAAGTTGGGCACTGTCATCAATTCACCTTGTGATGTGGACATCCTCCAAAAAGGTCTTACCTAAACAAATGACTGGTGCCAGAAACATGACCTCAAACTGATTGCCAAAAAATGCATCATCACCCCCTTTGGGGAGAGTGATATCCCCACAAATAATCACATTAATAACTAGGTCCTAAACATGTAATCGGTCGTGAGGGACTTGAGCACTCAGGTTGACAGCAAACTGACTTTTGACTGCCATATTGCCTTCATTGTATGGAAAACTTTCTACATGGCCCACATCATTAGTAAGAGTATCTCATCCAGAGACAAGGAGGTCATAACATCCCTGTATTCTTCTCTCTAAGACCCATTATTGAGTACAATGCCCATTTCGGCATGTACCTCACAAAGCACATGCAGCAGCTGGAGAGACCACAGAGGTTCCTCACCAGGAGAAACCAAGGCCCCAAACATCTATCCTATACACATAGGCTAAAGGCCCTGTCCCTCTACTCAGTCTCATACAGACTCCTCAGAGGTGACCTCTGTCTGGCATACAAAGCAGTCTCAGACTCCATCTTGCTAGGACTGCTGCACATCTGCAAGTCAAGTTCCACTCGAGTAATCCACACACGTGAACTCAATAGGACTTGTTGGCGGGACAGATTTCTATCCCAAAGACTCCCACTTCTGTGGAATAGACTCCCTCTCCACATCAAGCAGAGTACCTCATTAACCCTTTTTAAGTGCTACCTGAATAACTGGATGGGGAACAGAAAATACACTCCTGGGATTCAACCTGTGTCCCTGCTGGACAGGGACATTGTGTGCTGACTTGTCAGAATATCGGCTAAATTCTTGGCTAGGCCTGTAAGGGACTCAGGGCCAATAGCCAAGTAACTTTCTATGATCCTATGGATGATGGGACTATTTTAGATTTGGAAGGATGCATTCAAATAAAGACGCTCAAAAGTGTATAAAGTTTAAAGAACAGAAGATCTGCTGTTGGTATATTGTGAGAATGGAATACCTCTAGCAGTAATACATTAGGAATGGCAACTCTGAAGATGTTACCAGGAAGGGAAGCTCTGAGGATACTGTAGGAAAAAGCAGTTCTGAGAAAGATTAGGAGATAGCAGGGATGGGCAGCTTCAAAATAATTTAGGGATCCTACAGGAATGTGAAATTCTGGCGATAATGCATAAAAAGGGCAGCACTGTAGGTTCTGTGGAAATTGGTAGCTGTAAGGACAATGCAGTGGTGGTCAGCATCAATGATGTTGTGGGAATAACCAGCTCTGGTGATAGTAAGGAATAGGATGCTTAGAGGATACCAGTGGAATGGTTATTTCTGATGACAATGAAAGATGAGTAGCACTGAATGCCCTAAGGGAATGGATACTTGTCAGGACAAGGTAAGAATGGGCAGCTCTGAGAATACAGCAGTGTAGATATCTCAGGATGCTGTGAGAATGGAAGGCTGTGAGAGTACAGCAGTGTGGAAATCTCAGAACAGTGTGAGAATGGGCAGCTTTGAGAATAGAGTAGTGTGGACATTTTAGGATGCCGTGAGAACTGCTAGATTTAGGATACAGAAGCATGGACATATCATGACACTGTAAGAGTGGGCAGATCAGAGGATACAGCAGTGTGGACATCTCATAGTGCTGCATGAATGGGCAGCTCTGAAAATACAGCACTCTGGACATCTCAGGACACTGTGAAAATGCACTGTTCTGAGAATACAGCAGTGTGGACATAGTGGGCAGATCTGAGACTACAGCAGTTTGAACGTCTCAGTAAAATGTGAGAATGGGCAGCTCTGAGAATACAGCAATCCAGACATCTCAGTAAGCTGCAAGAATCGACAGCTCTAAAAATACAGCAGTGTGGATATCACAGGGCACTGTAAGAATGGACAGATCCGAGGATCCAGTAGTGTGGACATCTCAGTATGCTGTGAGAATGGGCAGACCTGAGAAACTGTGGGAAAGAGTAGGTAAAAGAGTGCTGCAGAGATAGGAAGATTTTGGGATGGTTTGGGAATGGGTAGAAATGAGAATTCTGTGAAAGCTGTGGAAGTGGCAGTTCTGAGCATAGTCTGGGAAGGAGTAATTCTGAGAATGCTGTGAGAATGGGTAGATCTCAGCATGCTTTAGAATTCCTACGTTGGGAAGGGGTAGTTCTAAGGATACTGTGAATATCACCAGTTCTAAATAGTCTGGGGATGGGTAAATCTAAAGATAATGTGGAAATAGTTATGTCTGAGGATACTGTGAGAATGGACAGCTGTTAGAATACTATGGGGATGGGTAGGTCTGAGAATGCCATGCTACTGGGCATCTGTGAAGACACTATGGAAAAGGCATTTCTGATGATGCTCTTGAAATGGGCATAGCTAAAGGTACTGTAGGGATGAGCAATGAGCAACTCTGAGGATACTGTCAGAGTGGCAGCTATGAGGATACCACATTAGTCAGCTGTGATGATACCATATAGATATGCAGCATTAAAGACACTACAGAAGTAATCAAAATTTAAGGAAATCATAATAATGCATTCATTTGAATTTATTGCAGGAGTGCAGGAATGCATGGTACTAAGGAAAGTGATGTCATGAGAATGGACAAAAAGTGTTAGAAACTTCTTTCTTGGGAGTTGCTCATGATGATTAGAAGTTGTCTAATGTGATCTCAATATTTAATGGTAAGGTACGAAATAAACCTGACAATAAGAGATCTTTACCTTTGATCTCTGGTGAAGTTACAGAAACAGATTTGAAAAACATATCAGACACCAAAATGGATTCCTGGAGGGTGCTTTTGACACTTAAGTCTTAGTCTATTTCTATTACTTGCTGATTATACAGATGATATGGTTTACTTTTATTACAAAATTAAAGAATCAGATAAAGCACCACACAAGTGAAGAACCCACTGATGTGGGGCATGGAGGAGGGTGATGAATGAATCAAGAGGTGGCTAGAAGTTAGAAACAAGAAGCTTGAGGTCAGGAGTGTATTTTCTGAAACCAGATGATCAGACAGTGGAGTTCTATGGGTAGTCTTTGTTGGAATACGTGTTTGTCACTTTTATATCTAACACGTTACAGTGAATTGCAAGGAACATGACTGCCTAGAATGCAAAGGAGAAAAAAAAAAACTTTCCAAGCTGTAACGTCCCTACTCTGGGCCAGTAATCAAGGAATTTCTTCAACCAACACACAGACCACAGCTCCAACACAAGTGAAACGATTTACTGAAAGGTTTAGTGCTTTCTTCCCCTGATAGGGACTTCCTCAGAACAACTTACAATGAGTTACCCACCCCTTAAATACACATAAACCCAATAATTAATTAATAGAATAATCACATAATTACACAATTTACACAAATAAACTACAACCATCATTACAAACATTTTATTAAGGAATTTCTAAGATATTAAAACTAATGTATTTGTACTTATTTATTTGTGTGTACACCTATGGTATTTTAATGTTTGCATGATGGTTGTAGTTTATTTGTGCAAATTGTGTAATTATGTGATTATTCTATTAATTAATTATTGGGTCTATGTGTATTTAAGGGCTGGGTAACTCTGAGGAAGTCCCTATCAGGGGAAGAAAGCGCTAAACCTTTCAATAAATCGCTTCACTTGTGTTGGTGCTGTGGTCTGTGTGTTGGTTGAAGAAGTTCTGGAGTTGGTATTACTGTTGTTCCAGTAATCAAGGAGCCTGAATACTCACCTCTGACACTGGCGAAGGACATTCACTTGGAATACAAATTAATGCACTCAGTATTTCTAGATACAGAGCTCACTGCATCAAGCAAAATTTCCCTCAAGAGCACACACTGAACACAGTCAGCATGGGTTCTGTGTATCTGTCTGTCTCTTCCCAAATCCCCAATAAGGCTCCCCACTGGCACAGCTGTAGGGTTAGGTCCTCAGCCGAGTGTCCAAGTCAAGTCCTCCAGTACCCTCTCTATGAAACCAGTGTGTCATATCCCTGCTCCAAGCAGCTGACACACGCACACTCTTTGAGATTTAATTTTCAAACACACACACCTGGGAAAGGCTTGCATAGATTTCCCACCATACCAACTTTGCCCAAACTATAAGGAAGATTCACTGCCACCAGTCAGTTACAATAAGGCTCTTAAAAGGTTATCCAATTATATAGAGTGAAATTAATAGTAATATTAATACAATTGGCAATGTTGACCAAACAGCCAAGCTTTCAGGAGTGGCCAAAGTTATCACTAAATAAATATGTGAAAATACTCTCAAAACTTAAAATATTTTCTCTAAAGGACCAGACACAATGAGAAGTCTAAATATATTTAATCTTCTTCTTCTTTCGGCTTTTCTCCGGTAGGGGCCACAGCCCAGCCGGATCAATCACCCGTCATTGAATGCAAGTGGAGTTTTCTTTTCGAGTTGCCGGAGTGCCAGCCCAGCAACCACCCACAGAAGGCACACTCACACGCACACCGTGGGAGAAGGGCAGCCACGAGGAGAAACCACAGCCACCACAGGAGGACATGCAGACTCGCACAGAGCACCCAGCTAAGGATGGGACGAGGAGAACCTCTTGCTGTGGGCAATGTTAAACACACCCACCCACCGTGGCCGCCCTTCTAAATATATTTAATAATAAATAATAAAAAACATGAAAATACTAAATATCTATTTACAGTAAACACCAGAGTTTCAGTCACAAGAAATATTAAAAATAGCAACAGAAAGGTTCACACAGTCATAGAAAAAGAGTATTTAGCTAATCTCACTATCTAGTCCTGATTGACTAAAATAATTACTGTTCCTACTTACTGAATAGAGCAAGGCAAGATAATGTGGGTGAGTGGTCTTTGTTGTCAGGTCCGAGACAGAATGCAATCTCCTACTAATAAATAAATATTATTTCAGAGTGGATTACTTTTTAAATTCAGGTGGATTAACCTCTTCTCTTCCAGAATATGTTGTTATAATGTATACATTTAAATAGTTACAATAATGCATGTACATTTCTTTTCCTTCCAGCAGGGTACACTGTTAATACATTTTAACACATGCAAACCTCACAGATAAATTTTCAGCACAAATCAGTCTGATATACAAATGACATTTAATTATTTACAAAATTCCAGCTAGATGTGCTGGCATATGTTACACATCCACTGCCCAACATCTCCTGGTATGGCTGGCAGCACCTCCTATCATCACACAAGCTACAGCAGAATCTTTACAGTGATGCTTGTAATATGTTGTGTGTGAAGATGAGTGCTGGGAACTTATACTAAATGTGAAAAAGTACAAGGGTGTCTACTTCAGTTAAAAAATCTAGAAACAGTGAACATTCCTATGGCCTTAACTTGTAACAGCAGAAACAGAAACATGCAAAGCTACTACAAGGTAGTTCACACTTACCCCACCAATAACAAGAATGTGAAAAAGATGTTGAGATGTACTTACTGTTGGGGGGACTGTCTGAAGGATTGCAGATGCACTTACAGCATTATGAAGATGGCAGGAATGGGGGAATAATCTACATAAAAGACAACCTTTTAAATATAAAGTGAGAGAAGGTGGGATATAATACAGACATGCTGTGCTGTCACAATGCAAGTGAGAAGGGTACAGTCAAAGATAAAAAATGTGGAAAACTGGATTTGGATGTTATCTGTAAGTGGGATGATTACACTCTGAATTAATAAAATATAGGAATGTGAGATCAGGGAATACACTACCAAATGTAGGTGAGGGGTACCTGGGACAGAAAGACAGCTCTGGGAGTAGGATGTGAGGAAAGATGAACAGGGACTAGCTGTAACACTTAAACACACATGATCTGTCAATATGCACATATACATGAATTAATGCTGACATTGTAAAGCCAGATTACATGGCATACAAGGGTAAATGACTGACTACAGATGTTGAAGCTAAGATGGGGAAGATGGGAGTGCATATTCTGGAATGGAGGCAGGAAATGGAGTGGGGCTGTCCAATCCCACAATCTTTCACAGGATAGGTGGTGTTGCAAGGATTGGCAAGAGGGCGGGCATATAGCCAGCAAGCATCTTCAGATGTAGTTCTTGCCACGAGTGCACAAGATTGTGCATTCTCATCAGACAGTGCACTGCAGTCTCTGCACTGACAAAAGTACTCCATCCTCTCCATCCAGGGGAGGGGCTAAGACCTATCTAACATGTTGTACTTGCCAGGATGCGAGAGCATAAACAACACACATGGCTGCCTAGGTGCTGGCTGTCACCTCAGTACCAGGGACACCTATTAAGGGGAATGAATGGGAACATCAAGGTTAGGAGAGGTTTGATGGTCAGCGGGCACAAGGGTAAAATGTTTCTAGGAAAAAATGTTGATATTGTAACAATTCCCCATTTCTAACAGAGGAGAAGGGGGCTACAGTCCAGCAGACAGCCTCTCTAAAGCAAACAATATTTGTTGGATTTTGTACTTTTATATATTATGGTTTACTTAACTGGCTCCATCCCCAGTTCTCTTTGCACTGTGATTGCTTTTTTGTTACAGTTTACACAATAGTGTTGTTTGTTTTTCTCTGGACTGTAACACAATGGGCTCTCATTTGTTTTCAGTTTAGGATCTATGCAGCCTACTTCACATCTGAGAAGCATCCACTGATGAGCATACTGCTTTAGTTTTAAACAATTAAGTAGATCATAATGTTAAACTACATCCGAGATTTGCTTATACTCACGGGAATCTTGGACACCGATTTCAAGAGAATCCATAAGGAATTTAAAGACAATGAGTGGGCATGCCAAGATTCTGAACACTCATGTGTGTTACAGACAGTGACTTTCTTTTGTTCTGAAACACATATAATTAATGTAACTCATTGATTACAGCTGATAGATTTATGAATCTTTAGTATCTTATGTCACTATTTGTTTTCAATGTGAAGAAACAAAAAATTGTAGGCTGCCATAATGATCCATTTTAAGCTGAATTACGGTATCATGCAGAAAGCATTAAGGTCTGACTTACCTGTAACTCTAAGAAAATTTACAAGGATAACATACAATGAAGAAAGAATAACAAATGTCGTGACTGCCTCTGCAGTTCTCAAGGGAACGTTGCATAATTTTGCAGAAACCCGAGCAAATGACTGACTGTTACTCTACAAAACCGTACACTGAATCATTATGCCTGACCTAAGAATATATTTCTGTTTTAGTTACGATTTAATGACTTATATAATGCTGGATTGAGCACAGCATCGACTGTTGTCTTGCATACTGTATTTTCCTCTTTCCACAGGGCTCAAATCCAGTAAAATCTGGTTTGGCTAAGTTAACAATTCCTCAGTTCATCTGGCTTGGAATCTTGGAAAATCCTCATCCATTTCCTGCTTTTTATGCCAAAAACACACTACACTTGGCAATTGGTGGTTAACCAATAACCAAAGAGAATTTGAATGCATTCCCTCTCAAGGTAAAAGGATAAAAAGTAAGGGCCAGTCTCCTTCGAACAACATGTCTAAGTTTATGCAGCCAGCACCATTGCTATGTTAAGAAAAAACAAGAGACTTGTAACTGTGTATACATATGTATATCTGTAAATATAGCAAAAAAATACTGATTTCATATTTCACTCTTCCAATCACAGAGATGAAATTTCATGGTAATACAGAATGTGAAGGACATTTCAACAAGACTCCATAAAGGAGCCACCATAGCCAATCAAACACATGGTGTCCATTTGCAGTAACAGTGACCAATGTTTGACAACACGTCTAGGTCACGTAACAGACAGATGACATAAAATAGACAACAGACATCTGATGGAGAGTGGTTTGAATTTTAGCCTACATCACTGTTACTTGATAGATAACTAGCTGCAAATGCACAACTATAAAGCAATGTTCACATGTGTACACACACACATACTCTCACACATATCTCTGTTGGGACTGAGCATTTACACCTTATGGTGAAAGAAATATTGGTAGAAAAGGGACTGGATTCCCCTTTATGTCAAAGGAAAGACTCATACGCCAGCTTAGATGCAGATACCTATCTGTCTATGACAAATTTACTTTGGGATATATGGGCCCACCACACTTCCATGAAATGGGCGGGTTAACATGTGACAGGAAGGGTAAAAAGCACACCTACAAGCTTCAGTGAGGGATTTAGATTTGTATTAACTGAGTGGCCAATCAAGATATGAAGAGATGCTCAGGAAATTAATAAAACAGGTAGGAAATAAAAAAATATATCTTGCTACACTAAGAAACCGAATATAAAACAAAAAAACTGTTTCAAGTGTCTTAACCAAGAACCAAGCCACAAGAAAGAATGCTCCCTTGAGAACACCGTGACCAAAATTCTAATAACTGCTCAATAGATTCTACCCAAAAATACATATATCATCATGAAATTGGGTGTGCAGTTTCCACAATTTGAAATAGTCAGAATTAAGAATAAATCTCCTTTCCTATTCCACCATCACCAATTTGGCAAACACTGGAGCACATATGCTTCCATTGCCACACAAGTTGTTTGATGATAAAATTCACTTAAAAATTAAATTATTTTTTAAAAAAACAACCTTTGTTAATTTAAATAACACTTTGATTTTTTTGTTAGTACAATAATTCTTTCCAGTAAGGTATTTATTAAACCATTCAAACCCTACATCATGTGGGACAGATATAAACAGGTCTTTAACATCTATAATAACAAAAAGATACATCATCTTGCTAAAGATCCGTATTAACTAATTTCAAAAAAGCCCAACAAATCCTTTAATAAATAGAATGGTGTTATATTAAATCATTTTTGGTTATATTCAATAAATATGACAATGGGATATGTCTTTGACCTTAATGCATCCACAAATACAAGGCCATCTCAGACCCAGCCTTGATGGAGTTGCTGCATATTCGTAAGATGAACTCCACTCTATCCACCTACATGCAAGGCCTTAACCTGGTCTATAACATTAATAGAACTTGTTGGAGGGATAGATTTCTGTCCCAAAGACTCCTTCATCTGTGGAAAAGACTCCCTCTCCATGTCAAGCAGTGTACCGCTCTAGCCCTCTTTAGAGGAACCTGGACAACTGGCTGGGAGACAGAAAATACACCCGTGGCATGCCAGCTGTGTCCCTGCTGGACAAGGGAAACAGGTGCTCACTTTGAGGGAACATGGGCGAAATTCTTGGCTAGGCTTATAAGGGCCTCCAGGCCAATAGCCTAGTATCATCCTATAAACCTAGAACATATGGGTCTTAAAGGTGGGTTCATCACATTCTTCTGTTTTTTGGGGACACCAAATATTGAGGGAATTAAGTGCTTTTTAGTATCCATGTATTTATATTCATTACGACTAATTTGCCCTTGCATCAGCATATCATATAATGTATAATAAATACTACTGTACACAATGTTAACATGTTTTTTAAAACTTCACCGATAGCTGCATTATTATGAACTTCATTAATTTTTACCTATACAGTTAATTTGATTTAAACTCGCCAAGCAACTGGACTTTGTTGTCCCCTGGTCTTGTAATTAATCACCAC
Source organism: Protopterus annectens (assembly GCF_019279795.1). NCBI lineage: Eukaryota > Metazoa > Chordata > Ceratodontiformes > Protopteridae > Protopterus > Protopterus annectens. The sequence goes on from NC_056740.1 coordinate 198,470,979, forward strand.
TGTGCATTGCAAAATACTAAACATTAAAAATTCTCAAATGCCACAATTAAAATGGTACATCACACATTCTAGTTCTAAAATATCCATTGTGGGGAAAGGAAGAAGGCAATCTGACGCACTGTCCCAGTGATGTTTTAAATCATAAATTCATAATTATTAGTAGTTCATAAAACATGCACAATAAATAAAATGGATTCCATTGCTCAGTGGGATACTTCCCCAGGAAACAAATATCAATAAATAAATAAATAAATAAATAACATTAATGTTGGAGAATAATTCTAATTATTTCAATAGACTTGCCAGAATCTGAATGTATTATTCAATAATATATCTGGTTTTACTCCATTTTCTTGTGATAATGCGAGAATGCTGCCAGTACACTGTGTATTATACCACCCCTATTCTTGATCTGCACGTATGCAAGATCTAGTGTTCTCCATTATCGCCCAGGTATCATTCTCCACAATTTGAAACATGCTCTAATAGTGCCACTCCCTAATTTTAAATCCCACCCCACCTCACCCCCGAATGCAGACCTATCCACACCTCTTTCTTCTCATTAAAATATATAAACTGTTTCTAGAATGTATTTAACAATATTTTATCTCTCCAGTAGACAATATGGCTTTAGACTACAATACAGTACCTTAACTCTAGTATGAACTATGACTAACCAATCAGCCTAGACATGGAAAATAGCCTGTGCTCAGGTGACAGAATCATAATGAGCAATCAGGGTTGTAGATGGTAGACTATTACCTCCTTTTGCAAACATTTGAGAAAACAGGCACATTACAAGGTGTCTTAAATCAATTTCTACATATCAGTACAACTTTGTGTATGATATTATAAACAATTCTGTGTACATTAAAACTTTCAAAGGCAGTACCGCAGGGATTTATACAAGGTCCTCTTCTCTTCTATTCTTTGCTCTGTTACTTAGATTTCTTTCCTCTTACCTCCCCACATTGAACTGCACTTATGCAAAACTCCTAGGCATCACAATAGACACAAAACTTACCTTCAAACAACACATACTTAACTCAATCAAGAAAACACATCAAACTGGCAAACTTTATAGGCACAAACACTGTTTGGATACTTCCACCAAAACTACCCTAGCCAATACCCTTCTACTCCCATCCCTTCTTTATGGAGCCCCTATCCTTACAAATCTTCAGATAACCTTAAAGAACTAGCTACAATCATGTTATCACCAAATTGCCAAGTTTGCAACTGGTCTACCAAACCAAACCCACCACTGTTTATCCCTGAAAAAAACTAAATTGTCTAGAATTCCGTCTATATCTAAACTTAGCACAACTCTCTCTAGCCCATAAAATAATATCTTACAGCCCTATACTCCACCCAGAAATCTCTGCTCTGCTAACAAACTACTTCTACAAGTGAATAAACCTACCAAAAGAGCGGGACAATGCCTTTACTCCTACACCATTGCTAAACTATGGAATATCCTGCCATTAAAAATTAGTGCCACTGAATCCCTCAGGACCTTCAAATTTACACTTAAAGACAACTACCTCAACTCCCAAAACTGTTCTTGCTCCCATGCAACAACCAACTGACCTAGTATCTTTATTATAGTCTACTGCTTCTGACCTCTTTAAGCTTCCCCCTGCTTTCATAACACCCACTTTCTTCCTCATTTCCCTCTTCCAAAATGTCTGCCTTACATCTAGCTTCGATTCTTTTACCCACCCCTGCCTTACCTCTCACCATAATTATTTCTATAATGCATCCTTACCTAACATTTTCACACTAATTTCTCTCTCTCATCGAACCCCCTGCCTCTTCTACAACATCCACATTCATCTATTTCTCCCAACAACAAACTCCTGCTAAACATTTACCCCATTACCTGCATATCTAATAGCTCTATTGGCTGCATGCTAATTTTAACAAATCTGATTGGACTGTCCTTGATCTCTACAAAACACTCACCAATATGACTCATCTCTTATATGCAAACCATGGAAGCCTATATTATGATTGTATGTAAGTTTGTACTACTAATATATGGCTATACCATATATGTTTTATTTCAATATTTTGCCATTGTTCCTACTTTTAAAAAACTGTGTACTTCATTGTTGTACTTTATGATTGTACTGTGTTAATTTCAATTTCTGGAGCGTTTCTCCTCGGGCCTCCACTGAAAATGGGTATCTGAGCCAGTCGGACTTTCCCGGTCACCAAATGTCAATAAATAAATAAAATAAATATGCAGACAATCTAATCCTTATTAGAGCTGCCCTATCTATTGCCAAACTTGAAGCTGCACTGCAAAAAGATTTTCATAACTTCAGTACCTGGATGTCCTAAAAGACGTTAACTGTACATTGTTTCAGATCTGCAATCATGGTGTTTGGAAAATCTAAAAGCTAACATGACGCTGTAATACTTATATTTACGCTTAGTCACAATTAGCAATAATCTCTTATGAACAGAAGCAGAAGTACCTTGTGTATGATGTGAATAGCAATAAACCTTAACTTATGACAGAGTTAGCCTACAGGCTGTTCAACCTTCTCACGCATGAAACTAGGAGATGCACTTATTTTAAAATCAGAATATATTTTCCTTATGGTAACATTAAGCTCTGCACATAATTATAAAACTGTGTGAGTTGCTATTAACAAGACATATAGGTTTATTAATTTCTCCATTCACAGAGAACACCACTATATTTTCCTGGGTAGGGACAAGTGTCTACCTATTAACTGTCTCTTCCCACCTAGGGACAACTGGCTACCTATTCATTGTTTGTTCCTGGCTAGGGACAACTGGTAACCTATTCATTGTCTCTTCTTGGGTAGGGACAACTGGCTACCTATTTACTGTCTTTTCTTGGTTAGGGACAGCTGGCTACCTCTTCACTGTCTCTTCCTGACTATAGACAACTGGATACCTATCCACTGTCGCTTCCTGGCTAGAGAGAACTCGCCACCTATTTACTGTCTCTTCCTGGCTAGGGACAGCTGACTACCTCTTCACTGTCTCTTCCTGGCTAGGGACAACTGGCAACCTATAAATGCTACAGTCACACTCTTGCTAAACATGTTAATCTTTTGCTTAACACATTAACCTTTAAAATTGCCATTCTCTGCTCACCCCCCCCTTTTTGCTGCCAAACTACTAGAACAATAACATACTTATTATGATGAGTCAGTGAAGAATTGTTAGGTCAGCTATCAACCTTGTTTGAGCGAAAAACATTTCCTCTTAAACAGCCCCGGCCTCCTGCATCAGCTTATCTCAGAAAATTAGAAACTGCAAGTAGTACACCACACTAAGGAAAGTACAGTTGTGTACACTTACCATAACTGTAGATGTCCGAGTCTATTCACTGTTGCAGATATCACAATTGGGTTATCCTGCCAGTGGTAGCCCTCAGTTGGCCCGAATACCAGAGGCTTAGTATTTCTGCGTTGGTTGCTGTCATTTCAGGACTGACGTCAGGTCGTCAGTGGTATAAAAACAGGCAGCCAATGCCATTACTTCAGTTTTTCTTGCCCCAAATGTCAGGAGCCCCCAAATAGGGAGCTAAGTTATGGTGGAAAAACACCACCAGTAAAAAGTAAATACCAACAGCCCTGTAAGGAGTGAGGAAGAAAGAGAGAGAGAGAGAGAGAGGGAGAGACAAGGGGGCTGGAGTGTGGGAAACCAGGACTGCAACAGTGAACACACTTGAATATCTACATTTATGGTAAGTGTACACAACTGTATTACGTTCTTCGTGTTTCACTGTTACAGTCATCACAATTGGGTTGATTCCCAAAGCTGAAGAATGGGTTGAGGCAGTCAAGAAGAGTTGGGGCTGGCTAGTATGCCCTGCAGGACTGCAGTTGCAAAGCCCGACCTGGATTTGGAAAAGATAGGCAGGTGGTAATGCTTGGTGAAGATGTGAACAGAACTCCAAGTTGCAGCTTCCACAATGTCCATGGTAGGGATTCCTTTGAGAAAGACTGTAGAGGTTGAAGTTGCCCTAGTGGAATGCATTCTGACCCCCTGAGGGGGTGGTTTCCCACTGTGTTTGTAACAGAAATGGATACAGTGTGCTATCCAGTTGGAGATGGTTTGTTTTGATATGGCCTTGTCCTCTGCCCCTGGTGCAAAGCTGACTAATAACTGGTCAGATTTCCTAAAGGGCTTGGTCCGATCAAGGTAGAATCTGAGCTGTCTGTGCACATCTAAAGAGTGCAGGATCCTTTCCCCCTTATTTTAAGGATTAGGGAAAAGGTGGGCCAGTGGATAGATTGGTTGAGAGCCACACTGGAAACCACTTTAGTCATTAAAGTTGGGTTGGTCCTGAGGGAGACCCTGTCAGCATGAAAAATAATGAAGGGTTCCACAGCCATAAGTGCTTGTAGCTCAGACACTCTTCTAGCTGAAGTGATGGCCAGAAGCAAGGCTGTTTTCCAAGAGAGGAATGTTAACTCTGCTGACGCTGCAGGCTCAAAGGGGGGGTAGTGTGAGCTTTTCCAACACAAAGTTAAGGTCCCAAGCAGGGGTAGGGGCTCTTCTTGGTGCCCTAAAGTTGCTAGCCCCTCTCAGGAACTGCTTGATGAGAGGGTGTGAGAAGAGAGGTAGCTTAGTGCTGTAATGAGCAGAGATGGCAGAAGCATGGATCTTAATGGAAGAGAAGGACAGGCCCCTGTGGAGTAGGTCTGCTAGGTAATCCAGGAAGAGAGGTAAGGAGGGCTGTGCTGGATTCGTTCCTTTAGTGTGGATGCAGGAACAATACGTTTTCCACTTGTCAGCATAGGATTTTATTGTACTGGGTCATCTGAATTCACGTATGACATCCAGTACCTGCTTGCTTAGGCTGTCCACTGGAGGAGATGTCATGGAATAAGGCAGGCTGCAAGGTTCAGGGTCTGCAATTGCAGATGCAAGAACTGTCCCTCTTGCTAAGTCAGGAGATTTGGTATCTGGGGAGGTGCCATGGAGGCAATGGTGACAGACTGTGCAGTAGTGGGTACCAGTGTTGGCTTGGCCAGTCTAGGGCAATCAGGATTGCCCTTGGTCTTTTCTCCCTTATCTTGAGTAATACTCTTGTAAGAAGAGGTAGAGGGGGAAATGCATAGATTTAGAGGTTTGCCCACTGAAAGGACAGGGCATTCACTTTCCAGGTCTTGCTGTGAGGTTCCCTGGTGCAGAATTTGCTGAGCTGGTGGTTGTAGGGGGAGGCAAATAGGTCCACCTTCGGGGTACCCCATTTCTGCGTCACAAGGCTGAAGGTGTTGTGGTTTAATTGCCACTTGTGTGGGTCTAGGAGATTTCTGCTTAAGCTGTCTGCCAAAGAGTTTTGGTTGCCTGGCAGGAAGTGAGCTTGCAGGTGAATATGCATGGCTGAGGCCGTGTTCCACAGGGTCATGGCTAGCCTGCAGAGTGGGTAAGAGTGGGTTCCCCTGCTTGCTGATATACCACATCACTGTGGTGTTGTCGGTTTTGATTAGTAGAGATCCCGGAGAGATTAGGGATCTGAAAGCTGTCAGAGCATGCTGAACAACTAGCATCTCTTTTTGATTGATGTGCAGATGAATTTGGTTTGTGCTCCAGTGGCCCTGAATGCACCTGCCATCCAGATGTGCACCCCAGGCATAGTCTGATGCATCTGTGGTTAGGATCTGGGCAGCGTGGGGTTGTGTAAAGGGAAGCCCCTTGTTGTGGTTGCATACTGCTGCCCACTAAAGGAACTTTTTCCTTAGACAAGGTATGATAGGTATGATAGTTTCCAGGTCCTGAGAATGTTGGCACCAAAGACTTTTTAAGTAACATTGAAGTTTCCTCATATGCAGTCTGGCATATGGAATGAGTAGAATGCAGGAGGCCATGAACCCTACAGCTTGCTGGATTTTCCTTGCAGATAACTGGGTTTTGGTGGCCATTTGAGAGACGTAGCCTGTCAGATAGGCTTGTTTTTTTGGAGTAAGGAATGCTATCTGGGATGCTGTGTCCAAGCTTGCACCTAGGAATACAATTTTTTGATTGGGGACTAGTTTGGATTTCTTTTCATTGATAGTGTACCCCAGGGAGGTTAGAAGGTCCTTTACAAATGTCAGTTGCTGCAACAGCTTTTCCTGACTGTCTGCCTGAATCAGGCAATCGTCTGAGTAGGGGTAAATTAGAATATTTCTGTCTGCAATAGGCAATGGCTGGAGCCAGGCATTTTGTGAAAATTCTGGGAGCAGTGGATAAGCCAAAGGGAAGTGCAGGGAACTGATAATGCATAGATCCTGCCCTGAAATGTAGATATTTCCTGCAGGAGTCCCTGACTGGGATGTGCAGATAGGCCTCCTTTAGGTCTATGGTGGCTAACCAGGCATCTTTGGACAGCATAGGGAGAAGCTGCTGTAGGGCAAGCATTTTGAATTTTGGAACCACCAGGAAGGTGTTTAGAATGGATAGATCTAAGATTGGGCACCATGTGCCCTCTTTTCTGGGTACCAGGAAAAGTCTGGAATAAAAACCTTGGCCTATCTGCTCTGCAGGAAAAGGCTGAATTGCCCTTATGGACAGCAGGGACTGAACTTGGTTTTGTGCCTCTGCCCAGTGGTTTGGAGGAAGGTCTGGGAACCCTTTTGGGGTTGGCAGCATATGGAAATAAAATTTGTACCCCTGGGATACTATGTTGAGGACCCATTGATCATTGGTGATGGAGGTCCTGTTTTTTGCATGGTTGGCAAGTTTTCCTCCTAGTGGCATGAGCCATTGGGCAGAGGTGAGGGGAGGAGTTGAGAAGTCATTGTGAATTCTTTCCATAAGGGGGTGGCTTAGCACTCCCTGTTTTAGAAAGTGGAGGTATTCCATTGCTTAGATCTCTGCATACCCTGAGACTGTAGTCTGGGAGGTCTGTTTCCCCTAGGTCTAGTTTGAGGTGGTCTTGGGGGGGCTGGAATGGACCAATGTTTTGGAGGGCAATGCTTACTGAATCTTGAAGACTGCACTTGCAAAAAAACTTTGACTATCTGCGTAGACTTAGCCTTTTCTTCCATCTTTTTTAAAACCTCTTCTGCTTTGGTGCCAAACAGATTGTCCTTGTTTTGAGGTGTGTCCAATTATTTTGATTTGGCATGGTCTGGCATGGTCTTCTCCTTAAGCCAGGCATGCCTTTTAAGTACGGAACCTGTGACTGCTGTCCTGCAAGATGCTTCTAGGGCATCAAACCCACATTGCCAGGTATGCTTGCTGACTTGGCTTGCAGAATGCATAAGCTCCTGCAATTATTTTCTGCACAGTCAGGGAAGGTAGATAATTTTTGCTTACTAAGTTCCATTGTATGTTGCTGGTATTTCAGCATATGGAACTGACAATTTAATGCTCTAATGGGAAGAGTTGCAGAGGTGTATACTTGTTTACCTCATCTATCTAAAAACACAGGAATCCCTGTCCGAGGGGGTGGGATTCTTAGCTGTAGGTGCTTTTATTCCTTTCGGTCCTTGGGAGATGACCTCTGGATCAGAAGTAGGATTTTTGAAGATAAATTTATGTGAGTCAGGGACTCTGTAGTACCAGTCAGGTTTCCTGGGAGCAGGGGGTAAAGTATCAGGAGTTAGGCTGGATTCCATAAAGACATCATCCACAATATCCAGAACAGGAGGGATAGCTAAGGGTCTGTGCTGTGGTAATTCTAAAAATTCCCTGAGTCTCTTTTTGGACTGAGGATAATCCTGGCATTCCCAATGGAAATGCTCTCTCAAAGTATGTAGGGTTTCACCAAAAGAAAAATCCTCTGGAGGGGAGGCAGAAGGAATGGATTCCTCTGCATCTGAATCCCCATAGGCCAATAAGGGCATGCCTTCATAATCAGAAACCTCAGAGTCGTCGGACTCTTGTTCAGATAAAGCTGCTGGGGGCAAGTCTCTTTTTCTTTTAGCAGGAGAAGGCCGGCTTCCTCTAATCAGCATGAAAAGGTCTTCTGCCATTTTAAGCATCTGTGATTATGGCAAGGAAGCAGGCGTTTGAGTTTGGGTCGTCGTTTTTTTAGGCATAGCTCGTACTCTTGGCCTTAGAAACTCTGTAGTTTTAGAAAGAACTGAAGATGCAAAAGAAATCAGTTTGTGTCGAATATCGGAAGTGTAAAGAACTTCCTCAGAAGCTGGTGCTTGCACAGTGGCTCTGGACCCATCCAAGGTAGAGACATGCACAGGTTCCATAGTCAAAGAAGAGTCTCGCGACATACAGGACTCCGAACGGGTCTCGGTAGTAGCCTGCAAATCCATCAAAGAGGGCATCAGGGGCTACAAAAGCACCTCACTGAGTACTGGCGAACTGGCAACTCTCTTAACGGAACCGTCATTGGCAGTTTTGGACCTGTGCGGTCTGTCTGTCTTTATCCTTACGTTTTTTCGGAAGATCGGTAGTTGGATGGCTTACTGAAGCCATTTCGGAATACGGAGATTGAGAACAAAAGTATTTAGCTACAATAAGGGCCCGACGACAAATAGTTCAGGCATTGAACAAAGCACAAAACCAGCAGCAAGGTACATCGTGGTCTGGGCCTAAACAGGTGACGCAGTAAGAATGGAAATCTGGGTGTGGTATTTGCTTTTTACAGGCGAGACAATTGTTAACTTTTTCTGACATCGGTTAGAGCAAGAAAAAAGGATCCCCAATGGGGTACTCAGATTTAGAAGACTTCAACTTCAATTTTGGAAATAAAAACTCAGGTAGCGGCCGACCGGCACTCATGCAAACTGTTCTTCGTGCTCCTCGGCAAGGAAAGACTGATGTAATGGCGTTGGCTGCCTATTTTTATACCACTGACGACCTGATGTCAGTCCTGAAGCGACAGAAACCGATGCAGAAATACTAAACCTCTGGTATTTGGGCCGACTAAGGGATACCCCTGGCAGGATAACCCAGTTGTGATAACTGCAACAGTGAAACACGAAGAACATCAACATATAACAGCACCTGAAAGAACATACAACAGTAACTGCTTCCAGGATAACAAGTAAATGCCCATATATAATGTTTTAGAGGCTAAAGACCTGCAATCTTTTTCTTTGTGATGCACAAATATGGAAGTTACTGTTCCATACTGTAAATAGATGGAGTTATGTCAGTATACCATAGGAAGAAATACCGCCCTCTGCAAACAGCTGTTCAAGTGAAACAGTTTGGAAAAAACATATACACAAATGCTTTAATAGAGCAAACAGATGTACCAAAACAGATTCCACCAGCAAGTGTGCAATTAATTAAAGAATGGTGAATTTATATTCTCAGGTTATGCCCACCAGCCTTCAAATGGCAGTTTCCTTTGGGTTGAATGCTCACCCTTATAACATAAGCAAGTCTACAAGGGAGGTCACTTACATCCTCAAAATAACATTTCTGTAACAGAATCCACTCAGTTCTGTTAGCTCTGTAGCTGAGAAAGCACTGCATAAAGACCCGATATTCTTCTACCTAGTAAGTATATAATAGGCATATGTCAGGCTTCTGCATAGTTTTGAGACCTAGACAACCCTCTACACACATGCTCTGACAAATATAAGCGTGGAAATGTGCATGCTAAATGACTGACATTGCAGTATCTTGTGCCATATTGCCTATAATCTACCCATGATAGATGTGTCCCTGAAATTTCAAGGTCATACAAGTATACGCGTGCTATAGCATGCTTCTGCATATAATACCACACCGCCTGTATGAAATTAAACAAGCTCCCATTTGGAACTGTGGGAGGAAAATTTTGTATAATACTCTTAATAACAACCAGTTCAAAATATATTAGCATAAATACTAGAGAAGCAGGAATCATATGATACAGAAAGTCCAAGAACAGTGTCCCACTCTAGGTTTCAAGCAGTCATCGTTTATTTGCTTATAAGGAGTATAACAAAGGGAAGTTTACAGCCTGAATACAGGCATTAAACACATTTGCCTCACCACCATGCCCTGAGTGTGAATGGTGTAGTCACACATCGTACGGCAACACCGGACAAATCATACTTGTTCATCACTGTTGTCAGTACCTGCAAATTACTGATACCAGCATCACGCTTAGCATATTTAGTACTAACCTTAGCAGAATTCAGATGTAACGTCTCTGATTAGTGGTGGCAATTGGCTTACATCTGTGTTTGCAGCATGGACATGATGAATCCTCCAATGATATCACTATTTAGCAACTTCACTCCCCAATGATTTGTCAGAAAACAACAAATTTTATATGGAAAAGCCCAAAAATATGAGGCAAAGCTCTGGGCATTCTGTGAAAATCTGAACAGTTAAGTGTTACGTGTGGCAGGTTTCATCATGGCTACTCGCAGCTCTATTCAGCACTTCCTCCAACACCTGGGAAACATGCAGCATTGTCATGTCAGGGTCATGATGGTGTACCACTGACTACGATAATGCCACATTACACTCTGCTGTAACATGCCAGAGTCATGAGGGTGTGCCACAGACTAAGATAATGCCACATTAGATTGTACTGCAACATGCCAGAGTCATGAGGGCGTGCCGCAGACTAAGTTAATGCCACATTAGACTGTACTGTAACATGCCAGAGTCATGAGGGCATGCCACTGACTAAGATAATGGCACATTAGACTGTACTGTAACATGCCAGAGTCATGAAGGCGCGCCATAGACTAAGTTAATGTCACACTGGACTCTGCTGTAATGAAATGTAAGGAAGTATCTATTTATAGGCAAAACTGTCAGAAAACCCTACTTAATAACAACTGGCTAATACATACTAAATACCCTAGAAGACATAACCCTGTCTTGCTATATTGCACATGTGCAAAAACATTCTAATATACTTCCATATACATATTAATTCTCTCTTAGCTTGGCAGCTCTAGAAGCCAACTCACACCCATTCACAATTTCATAATGCTACAAGTCAATGTGCAATGTATAACCACAAAAATATAACACTGCAATCCCTGTATTTTGGGGGGGACATGCTCTCACGCATCCTCCAGAACATCAACAGACTTTTCACAAATGTGTATTTGCCATGACATCATTGAAAGAGTTGATCAAGCAACCAATGACTTAGAGTGAACAAAACCCACAAAATTACAAGTTGCACATTTTGCAGAGGTCAGGTGGTGCTGCCTCATAGTGATTCAAGTACCAAATATGGCTAATCTGAACCCCTACTTTACCTCTTTAAGCTTCCACTGGTTATATTTCTGAAGGCTAGAAAACCGCCACTGTAATGTCCTTACACAAGGGTGGCCCACCCATGGACCCTGGCAACTCATTAGTCTTCTCACCTCATTAATCAGGACACTGAAAATCTCTTAACACTGTACTCCAAGTCAATTCAGCTTTGTCAAAAGAAGGTCCAGCTTCTTTATCCTCATTCATTTCTTTGAAAAGGTCACAGAAGCAGTAGATAGTGATTATGCAGTCTGCATAGCCTATATGTACCTGGCCAATGCCTTTGACACTATTCCCTAATGTAAGCATTACTGATAGACTTGTAAATATGAAAATAAATCCTTATTTTATGCAGTGGATATGGCGCTCATTGTCTGATAGAACCCATGTGGTTAGAATTGCAGATGTCATTTCTGAAAGCAAAAAGGTTACCACTGGTGTACCACATAGCTCAGTGTTGGGTCCTCTCCTATCTGGCATTTATTTCTCCGATTTTTGGGTCAACATTCCTGGCTTATCTCTGTTTGTAGACAACTGTAAATTGAGTGTTGTTATTCAATCATCCACTGATTCACAATGGCTACAACATGTGTTACACCATGTTAACAACTGATGCAAAGACAATGGTCTCAAATTAAATGTAAAAAATGCAGTATAGTTCATTTTGTTAAACAAAATATTTTCGCATAATATATAGATGGCATACCTCTCATATCAGACATTGTTGTAAAGATTCTGGGCAGTCTTGCCTATAACGCTTTATCTTTAACCATCATGTCTCTGCATTAATTTGGAAAAAAATTCTGTCTGGCTCTTCTATGTTCCAAAGGCATTTTTTTCTAGATCCAAAGACGTCTTGATTCCCCTTTACCGGTATCATCAGAGACATTCTTTAATACAGTACCCCTTTTGTCACATAATTGTCTAAATTTATCACTCAGCTTGACAGATCTTAGAGATTCATAACTAAAAATGATCAGTGGCCTCAAATATCTTAGTTATCAGGACAGACTGACAGCCTTTTCTCTGAACTCAATCTCACAGACTCTTCCATGGGATCTGTGTATAGCCTTTTGAGCCATGAAACATCTGACCCTCTTTGATCTCATATTCCTTTGCAGAGCAAATATTTTTTTCAAACACCTGGTTAAAGAAAATAAACCTTCATCAATGGCTACATGAGGCATATTGGCTTGACAGATTCTTATCCCAATGTGTCTCCCACCTCTGAAACAGACTTCCATTATATGTCAAACAAAGTACCATCCTTGCCATCATCAAGGTGAACTAATTGGATGGGCAGCCTCAAATTGCCACCCAGTCTTTCTCATGTTGCCCTCTTTGTGGCTAGGTATGTAATGGTCTGCACACTACTGCCTAGTGCTTACCTATGAATCTAAGTAAAACAATCATATATAATTACTTTGACTGCAGTGCGTATCAACCTGTCTAAACCTATTTAAAAGTTGGCACTGTTAGAGACCCCCTTGCACCCCCAATGACAGATCTACTTTACAGGTACATATATGTCCTTGCAGGGTTGCTTTGCCATCCTGCACCTATGCACCTATCACGACATGCATTGTTTACTAACGCACTCCATACGTCATCCTACCCTACAGTAAAAAAACTTTCTTGTAATTGAAGTGTCATATGATGTAGTTAGTTATATGCGGTGGTGGAGGTGCTGGGGTGTTCTACTGTACCAGCAAGAAAAAATTACACAAAATTCTGCTATGATATAACCTTATTACACATACTGCACCTATTCGGTGTCACTGTAATTTATATGCAGCTTACAATTAAATATAATGCATTCACATTTGAGGACTGCTATTAGTGGACATTGGTAATCCTGCCATTTGTTTACTTATTTATTTATTTGTTAACCGGGTTAGTCTGGCTGAGCTTTTGGCTCATTTTCAGCAGAGACCCGGGGAGAAAAGCTCCTCAGGACTAGAAAACAATTTATTAAAATTTAGTAGCATAGTAGTAACAATCAGCTATAGGATCTTACAAGCAGAGACTTGGAGAAAAAAAAGCTCCTCAGGCAATTCAATTATACAGAGTATTAACAATTGGCAGACAAGTATGTGAGTTGTTACAAACAAGGTTTTAAACAATTAGCAGAAGAAAATGTGACTAGTTACAATATTATTTAAGCTGCTTAGAGCAAAATGAGTTAATAGTTAGGCAGATGCTTATTTAAAGTGGGTAGGATCTAGTTGTATAGGGGTTTGGAAACAAGAAAGGAAAGTAAGAATGGATACTAGGAGATGTAGGGGAGGTAGAGTATAGGAGACAGACTAGACAGGTAGGTTGTTTTGAGACTAAGAATTGAGTGGTTCGAGACAGAGGAAGGGAAGAGGTAGAAGAGGAAGGGGAATAGTGTTAGAGATATATTAAGAGTGAGGTGGTGACATAGGTGAAAGGATGGTGGTTTCAGGGTGGTTGGCTACAGTGGCAAGACCACTTTGTTTTTAGGTATTTCCTTGTGGCTAATTTGAAACCTTTGCTATGCTGGAGGGATTTTATTTCCAAGGGGAGTTGGAACTTGTTACTATGCATTCACTATTTTTGCATTCAATTATGGCAACTCTGATAAAAAGACATGATCGCTATGGACAGTTTATATGCCTTTACAAACTGCATTCATTTCTAGATATTGTTATATTATACTTTAAACAGACAGCATGAATTGCAATGCATCCTGATGTAATTACAAACTAGCCTCCAAGAGGTACTGAACTCCTCAGTTATCTGAACCAGTAAGATTTCAATATAAAACTGTTATAGGCTTAACTGTTCACCTAATTTGTGTGAACATTTGCCACTGGCTCATTCCATTTTAGTCTTTGTCATGGCTGGAAACAGGTTCATATGTTCATAGGTAGGTATTAGGCTATTGGCTCTAGGGCCTGTATAAGCCTAGCCAAATGGTACCCTGGCTTTTGCCACCCACAAAAATTATTTTTCTGTGCCCCTGTCAAGCAGAGCCACAGAAGTGATCCCGGGGTGAATTTCCTATCTCCCATCCAGTCATCAAGATTTTTCTTGAAGAGTGCTAATGAAGAGTTTTGTTTGATATAGATGGGTAGTTTGTTCCAGAGTATGGGAAGTCTCTGGGACAGGAATCTATCCCTCCAGCATGTTCTGTTTATTGTAGTGACAAGGTTTAGGTCCCTAGAGTGTGTCTAATGGGTCCTTAGACAAGTTTATCTCTTCAGTCAGCAAAGAAAAGCAAACAAAACCATTTACTACGCTAGTCTAATTGGGACAACATAAGCATATGCATAACTACGCACCTCAGAAGCAAGGTATCTCCAAGTTAGGGTGGGTGACGATGGTTAGGACAGAGGATTATGGCTACAAGTTGTTAACAAGTGGCTTCTTGCAGTCCCGAGTTTGATTCCTTCAACCACCACTTGCCTACTGGATGATTCTGAATAAGATAGTTAACCATTCAGTGTTCCCAGTCTGAGTCTGATCATTGCTGTACTCCTGTTACCTAATAAAAATAACTCATGTGGATATGGTGTTGAATGCTACAGGATATGAAGTGCTCACTCCCAGGCTTAACAAAACATTTTACCTTTAGACTGATTTATGTAAGCATAATCATTTTTCTTCCCTATGCTAATGCCCTCAGAGAAACCACTGAAGTGAAGGCACTATGCAGTGAAATATATGTGACAAATGAATGATAAAGGTTGTTTTACAGTGGAAAAAATCCACTGTTCTAACTATCTTGTTAAGAAAAAAAAATACAAGAAATAATAACAGCATGTACAGTATTTTTTTCAGCCACTTAAATATATAAATATTGGCAGTAAATCTAACCAAAAAAAAAATGACCCGACAGTGGCAGCACTTTTTAATTACGCCCTATATACAGAAGCTGTCCAGTGATGGAGACCATGTAAGTTTCTGCCAGAAAGTAATACAATTTCTTCATCAATAGGCACCAGGAATCATTAATAAATGAGCTACACGATGGAAGAGAATATAACAATGGCCTGAAAATGTAATGTTTTTCCAGGGTGCAACCCAACGCTACCTCTATGACTTAAGGAAACTATCAGATGAGAATGTCATTATTAAGGACTGTAATCGCCCTGTT
The DNA here is from genome assembly GCF_019279795.1 of Protopterus annectens. Lineage (NCBI taxonomy): Eukaryota > Metazoa > Chordata > Ceratodontiformes > Protopteridae > Protopterus > Protopterus annectens. Next base: position 198,486,253 of record NC_056740.1, read on the forward strand.
GTCCACTCTGAATCCATGATTAAATCAGTTTAAAATAGCAGCTTCTGAAGCCAAAGGTTCAAGCCTTTCTGCTGCCACGTTTTCCATATTTGACCATAAATAATACATCTGGCTTGCCAGAACTGCAATCCATACAGCTGTAGGAACACATGAATCAACATATCACTGAAAATGAAAAGACGCTAAGGAATTTGTGGTATAATGTATCTTACTTGAAGAGAAGGAACAAAGATCTCTTCATCTGCTTATCTCTGATGACAGTGCTACACATATGTGTGGTATAATGTATCTTACTTGAAGAGAAGGAACAATGATCTCTTCATCTGCTTATCTCTGATGACAGTGCTACACATATGTGTGGTATAATGTATCTTACCTGAAGAGAAGGAACAATGATCTCTTCATCTGCTTATCTCTGATGACAGTGCTACACATATGTGTGGTATAATATATCTTACCTGAAGAGAAGGAACAATGATCTCTTCATCTGCTTATCTCTGATGACAGTGCTACACATATGTGTGGTATAATGTATCTTACCTGAAGAGAAGGAACAATGATCTCTTCATCTGCTTATCTCTGATGACAGTGCTACACATGTGTGGTATAATGTATCTTACTTGAAGAGAAGGAACAATGATCTCTTCATCTGCTTATCTCTGATGACAGTGCTACACATATGTATGGTATAATGTATCTTACCTGAAGAGAAGGAACAATGATCTCTTCATCTGCTTATCTCTGATGACAGTGCTACACATCATTATTCCAGTTCATGTCCTCTGCTTTTCTCTCCGTACTAGAGAAGCCTGCTAGTACCTGCAGACTATGCAATCCCTTTCCGTAAATCACGGACAGCTTTTCATCATTCAGGCTGCCCAACTGGTCAACACTCCTCAGGGGCAGCTCATACATCTTTGCCTCTGTAACACTGACTCCATTTCTACCTATGTAACTTAGTTTTCTGTTACTCCATAGATTAGCACTACATGCCATCACTGAAAAATTCTGTTCAAGATCTGAAAACCTCATGTACACTTCCAGCCTCTAGTGTTGTTTCTTCCATGCCAGGCAATGAACTCTGCTCTTCACATGATGGAAAGACACATTACAACAATTCTTTCTAATCTCCATGCAGTGTAGATATATGGAAAACTTTTAACGTCAATATTTTACCAGTAAAAACTACCCAACTATACATTTTTATGCTGGACTTCATGAACACATTGCATGACTACTAAACTGAAACTAAGGCTACATTAATAGCATACATGAATAAATCCAAATTGATCAAACATGCATGTAATAAATTCCTTGTCAATGCCAGTTTTTAAAATGATTCACAGATCTGCTTCTGTTTTTACATGTTTTGTCACTGATTTTTTCCAGTCTGTAGAACCCTTCAACTGACAAGCAGTATTCATTTGATGAGTAGGAGTTATCTGAAAATATCTTTAAGTATGTTTTTCAGTTAGGACTCACTTCTTCTACAGAAGTACTAAATTCTTCTTTTTTCTGTCTTTCTTATCAAATATTTCCTATACACGACAGGATTGTCTTCAATCACAGAATCAATTATGCATTTTTAAAAAGAATTAGATAGTTGACAGACAACAGACAACAGACATTTGCTCCAGTTTTTTAGTCTGTTTTTCTTCTGCATTAGGAGAGATTTGAGTCCCCTCTGCTGTTATAAACTTCTCAAAAATGTGTCTTAGATATGAAAGCTCCAGACATGTACAGGGATCCAGCCCTAACTACAGTGTGGCAACCTGAGATGAATTAGTGGCTCGGGCACCTGAAGAAGCTGTTAAGGGAAAATGGATGTGTCCATGCTGGGGTAGGAGGGTGGGGTGAAGATACATACTGCCCCAATCCCACAGGGTGAGTGCATCAATGCAAATGCATGGCCTGGAGGCAGGCATTAGGAACACCAATCCACTATCTGATCATAGACCAACAAGAATATGTGGAAGCATACATTTGCCTGCGGAAAGCACTGTGGACATTTGTGGTGATGCAGACTACACATCTCCATGCTTAAGGGATAGGCTAGGCCATTACAAACACACACATTGCTAGGATTCTGGGAAGGGCATAAAACACCCTCATAGCTGTCTGAATAATTGCCCCTATGGACTGTTACTGATGTTATCCTGGGTGAAATCCCTGGGTAAGGGAATGAAAGGGCTGTGCCCAGTAGGGAGATGCTAAATTATTGGCAGGTATATCAATGAAAATCACACAGATAAAAAGTCTCCTAGATCTTAGTCTGGGAAAGATTCTAGGACACCTAAAACTCAGATATTTATTCTTTGTAATCTGCTTCCTAAATAATCTACTATTCTTGTTGTAATCTATTTTATATTTTCAAAAACCTGTGAGAAAATTCATACACCTGTGATTCTACAGCTGAGGGCCAGGAAACGCTTCCATTTCATGATTCTGTAGCTGGTAGTCACAAATCACTATCAGTTTGTGATTCTGTAACTGACAGCTTTTCTTAATACTTCAAAGTTAAGCTTCCATGTCCTTTACAACCAGCAATAGATACTCAAAAACTACAAACATTTTTTTCCTAAGGAAACTTCCATGATTTTTTCTAATAACACAAGATCTCCTTCTGTAACATTCTGTATCATGTTATGCATATCTTTGTGTGTGAGTGGATAAAGATATATATATATATATATGTGTGTGTGTGTGTGTGTGTGTGTGTGTATGTGTGTGTGTGTGTGTGTGTGTGTGTGTGTGTGTGTGTGTGTGTGTGTGTGTGTGTGTGTTTGTGTGTGTGTGTATATGTGTGTGTGTGTGTGTGTGTGTATATATATATATATATATATATATATACACACACATACACGTGTATATAGTATGTATGTATATGTGCACACATATGTATATGTGTGTTGTATGTATCTATATATATATATATATATATATATATATATATATATACATATATATATATATATATATATATATATATATATATACACATACACGTGTGTATATAGTATGTATGTATATGTGCACACGTCTACTTCAACCCATCAAAAGCTCACTTTTGCGAATCCCAAGTGAGCGAATCCACTTCAGCGAAAGTGCATTTCAGTGAAAAAGCACTTTCGCAAATTTCACTTCACCGATCCATCAAAAAAAAAAAAGAATTAAAATGCACTACATACATTTTTGCAGGGTGGCAAGTCCTCATGCACCCCCACACCCCCCGCTACTTAAATATACCAACTCTGAGACCGTACTACATTGCAGTAAATGGAAATCTCCCCTTATGAAGATTTCAATTTACACGCTCGAGATTCTGAGCGTTCAATATTCTCATGTCGACAATGTCAGATTCAACATTGTCAGCTTTCAAGAATATAATATAGACCCTATATATATATATATATATATATATATATATATATATATATATACACACACACACACACACACATATATATATATATATATCTATATATATATATATCTGTATATATATATATATATATATATATATATATATATATACACACACACACACACACACACACACACACACACACACACACACACACACACACACACACACACACACATACACACACACACACACACACACACACACACACGAGTTTATAATGAATGATTGCTGATGAGTTTGATCATAACACAAAATATCAAACAAACTCACTGGCAATTACCATTAATCACTACTAAAATCATCGAAAAAAGTAATCTCAAATGTAAAACAATCGGTTACATTTATAATCAACAAAAGTGAAACAAAAAGTAATGTTTACGTGGGGGGACTCTGTCCCCATACCTCCAGAATTTAAATATACTAACTCCAAGGTTGCATAAACTTGGAGAAAGAAGAAAAACCATTGAATAATGTAATGATCGACATGAACTTTGACCGTTACATAATTCAAGCATCTGTACTACTGACGAAAAACAGCAGCATTTCGGCACGCGATGAAATGCATGCAGCAATAAATCACATAGTAGTCATATATGTAGACAGAGAAAGAGATTACATCTGAAACCATCAATTCTTTAACAATGGACTTATTTATAAAACAAAAAAGGAAAATGCTACTAGATTGTGGGGAAATCAAGAGAAAAAATGAGTTTCGTGTTCTGTTAACTTTCAATCTGCCATCTACAGTTTCTACCAACAATTCAGGGTGCAGTCTGTTTGGTTACACAATTCATTTCTTGAAAATAACCCTCAATTAACAGATACATCAAGTAGTCCAAATAATTCTTCCTTTCATGGGTAACAGCACAAATCTGCTTTAGGGTAATTATCATGGTTAAATACAGTAGAAGTATTCCCTCTGATTTCTCAACCAGCATACATTGACATCCAAGTGAGAATGCTTCCTTGTAAACAGTACCATCAATCAAGATAACTCTCTCATTTGAGAATCCTCAGCCCTATGACTCAAGAATCTAAACTGTCTTTTGTTAGTACTCTGGTTATACTGCCTAGAGCAGGCTGCTCTGAGTTTGTTCTTAAGAGGTCTTACCTCTCTTTAGGCATACGTTCCTTCAGGAGATACTCTACAACTCCCTTCACTAACCTGCCCCTTGAAAAATACCACTCAGTTTGCAGTGTATGCAGCAGCTAAAATCTCACTTTGTGTTTCTGGCAGAATCATCATATTATATGACCACCACAAACATATTAAAACTGGTTATAGCACCAGAGGAGGAGGTGTAGTCCTCGGAGAAGCCATCCACATTTAGGTGACTGCCTGCACAGTGAAGAGTTTTAGACTGAAAAGTTTGAAGGGACAGTGCTTACCTAGGTAGTTTTGGACTGCACTCATTATGACTGTATACCCACTGTAGTGGAGCATGGTAAGTGATCAGTACAATTGCTCTGCCTAACAAATAGTATTTAAGTGTACTGATAGCCCATGTAACTGCCAGGCACTCTCTTTCTGTCACCAAGTACCACTTCTCGACACTGCTAAGCTTACAACTAAAATAACCAATAGGATGTTCATCTCCCATGACAGTTTGTGGCAAAAGTACCTTTATGCTTAACTCGCTGGCATCTGTGAATACAATTAACTGTTAAGAGTAAACAGCAGCTGGTTATATGGGATCAAAACTTAACATGTGATTCAGTTACAAAATGTTCTTTCCATTATACATATCTGTTTGACATTCATAGGTTCATAGGAGGTTACTCGGCTAATGACCCTAGGACCTTTACAAGCCTAGCCATATAATACCCGTGTTCTGTAACTGACCACTGTTAGATGGTTCCCTAATTGACAATTGTTAGATGGCACAATTGTTTGCAGAGTGAATCTATAATCAGTACCAGCTGCTCCTGTTTGTGAGGGAAATAGGTGCCATCCCAGGGGTGAATTTACTTGTCTCCCATACAGTTGTCCAGGTTGTGCTTAAATAGGGTCATTGAGAAGCTCTGCTTAATGTGAATTGGGAGTTTATTCCAGAGTAGTGTCAATCTTTGGGAGACATATCTGTCTCTCCATTATGTTTTGTTTAAGTCACAGGCTAGGTTGAGATTTCTGGTGCGAGTGACTCTTGTCCCACATGATTTGTGGACGTGCAGCATTTCCATTAAGGCAGGTTCAGAGACTGTTTTATAGACCAGGCAAAGGTCGTCTCTCGGCAGCCTGTAGGACACAGAGTACAGTGACAGGGCTTTCAGTCTTTCCATGTAGGTCATGTTTTGGAGTGCCTGAATTCTATTGGTCAGGAACCTCTGTGATCTCTCCAGTTGCTGCAGGTGTCTGGTGAGGTACATGAAAAACGGAGCATTGTACTTTCTTAGTGGTCTGATGAGAGTGGAGTGCATAGCAGTTATAACATCTTTGGTCTTGGATGCGATGCCCTTACTTATGAGTTGTGCAATGTAAAAGATTTTCCTTACCACTGTGGACACATGGTGATCAAAGTGTAGACTGCTATCAACTTGTGTTCCCAAGTCATGCACCACTGGGTTCGAGCTTATGGGGGTACTGCCTATACAGTAATTTGCAGGGGCTACCTCTTTACCAAAGGGGACAATGATGCACTTTTTTGCATTTAATTTCAGACCGTGTATTTGGCATCACTCATCTGTTTGTTTTAACCCCTCCTGTAATATGCTAATACCTTTAGGGGATTCAATGATTGCTCCCAGTTTGCAGTCATCTGCAAACGTGGCAAGTCACAGGCCATCAAATTTCACCTGGACTTCCAAGAAATAGATTCCAAATAGTAGAGTGCCCAACACAGAGCCTTGTGGCATCCTACTAGTAACTGTTCTACTGGTGGAGGTGGAATCCCTGACTTTGACAATAAGGGTTCTGTCAGTGAGCCAGTTGCCCATGTATCTAGTGACATATGGGTTAATCCCCAGCTGGGAAAGTTTCTTGATGATACCTGATCGGAAGTTGTGTTGAAAGCCTTGGCTAAGTCAAGATAGGTGGTATGTACTGCTTTGCCTTTTTCCAGGGCTTTGGTGACATTCTCAAAGAAGTCCACCAGGTTTAGTAAGCATGATCTACCCTTAACAAAGCCAAAATAAGTCGGGTCAAGAGTTTGAAGTTGCTTATGTCCTTGTTAGTAAGGTCCATGATGATTCTTTCCATGGCCTTGCAGAAAAGGGTGGTGAGGCTTATGGGTCTATAGTTCCTAGGGTCAGTTGATGGACCCCATTTGTGCAAGGGATTACAGTGGCTGTTATCCACTCTGCTGGAACATAGTCAGTGCTCAGCCTATGGTTAAACAGAGTACCAAGTGGATCCACTAGATAATTTTTAGGTTGTTTAGGAAGCAGCCTGGGATGTTAGCTGGTCCCATAGAGGCCATGTTTTTGGTCTTGGAAAGCATGACTGGGGAGAGGACCGGTGTCATGTATACTTCAGGGTATGGCTGGTGGGGACAAGGGGCTAACGTTTACATCAAATCTGTCAGCTAACAGGTTGGTAATTTCCTCCGGGTGAGTGTGAGTGGTACCATCCGCTATGAGTTCGGCACATAGCTGGGTATTCCCTTTTACATTTCAGACATAGCTAAATAATGCCTTAACATTCTCTTTAGCTATGGAAGCTAATTTAGCCTTATAACTAACTTTAGAGGACTCTACCGGGTATTCTTTCTCTGCTGACTAAGTTCCCTCTTCTTCTTAAGATATCAGTTTCTTCCTTTTGTTATATAACCTGTTTATACTCGAAGTTCACTAGTGCAGCTTGTTTTTATGAGAGGACTTGGTCTTAATCCTGTCAGGTAAAGCAGAGTCAATATATAGAGTATGTATATATATATATATATATATATATATATATATATATATATATATATATATATAGAGTCAATATAGTTATTTAAGTGGTTATACAGAGTGTTTTGTACTCCTCTGCATTGGAGTCATTGCTGGCTGTGTTAGCAGAGGGTTTGAAACTTTTCAAACCATTGCTTAGTAGGCTGTAGTTTGTTTTGGTGAAGTTTCTCATTTTTATTGCTCCTGTGGAGGTGTCAGGTCTGACTGTTACTTCAAATGAGACAGACTTATGGTCTGACCTTACTAGAGAGGGCAAAACACAGGGGGTAGTGCAGTGACTCCCCTTAATGGTGAGTACTAAATCTAGAATGTTTGAGCCCCTTGTGGGGGTGCAGACTAACTGTTCCAGAGCATTTGTATTAACAAAGTCCAGGAACCTCAGGGCGATTGGGCTTGTGCTCATGTATGTCACCCACTCAATAGAAGAACAGTTGAAATCTCTCATGACCAAGGTGTTTGGCTGTACAGGGAGTGACTCCAAGTCAGCGGAGTGCTTCTTGTGGTTCACGGTAGGAGACCTGTAGCTAGCAGTGATGTAGTAGGGTGTTTTACCTATGGTTATTTCGACCTGGAGTAGCTCAACACAGTCATACTGTTTAATCAGTCACAAGGTGTATTTGGATTTAATGATTTAATGAAGATGGATACACCTCCAACTTTGGTTCTTTCACTCTTGTTTTAGGTTTGAATGTGTGGAAGGCATTGTAGCCTTGCACGACTGGGGTGCTCTCTACAGCCTTGAACCAGGTCTCAGTGACTGCACAGATGTCAGTATCTTCCAAGGTGAGGAAAGTTTCCACAGAGTGCAGTTTCCTGTTTAGACTCCTAGCATTAAGCAAGGTGAGGAGAGTTTCCACAGAGTGCAGTTTCCTATTTAGACTCCTAGCATTAAGAAGCATAACCCTGAGTTTTTTTTTTTACTTTAGAAAGTTTGTTGTTTTGGTATTGCCTAAAAAAGGCACTATGGGCGAGGGAAGTGTTTTTGCCAGTATTCAAAAGCCTAGAGAAGAAAGGTGAAGACCATCCCTGGCAAAGCAGCGTGGTCCGTCGACCATGTCTTCATAGGCTGACAGATACTGGATCCACACTGATTGACACCAGAAGCTAAGCCAATTGTTGAAGTCAATTAATTTTGTTTATATTATGGTATCATCCTGGGTGAAGGGAGAATGCTGCTTAGAGCTAGGGACATACCTGCCAGGGACACATAATCTGAGAGTTGAATCATGTCTCTCTTCAAATAGTCGAGGGAGGTACGTCTCAAGTCATTCACCCAACATGTACTATGGCAGAACGATAAAGGTAATTGTTGTTGAGTGACCTGAGTGCGTGTGTGATTTGATGGATCCTGGCACCTGACAGGCAGCTGTCCATGACCTTCTCCTTGTCCAGCCTGGCGAGGGGGAAATCTGTGTCTCACTATGGACTCTCCTATAACCAGAATTTGGTTTTGAGGTGTTTTGCCTTAGGGGCATATTCGCTGAGACACTGGTACATGTGCTGTTATGTGTAGTAGATTTCAGTTGTGCTCTAGTATGTGTGTGTAGTTTTCACTTTAGAGGTCTTTGGTCTTTGGTCTTTTGGTAGGCTCTTAGTGAGTACCTCTGCATATTTGGGTTTATGTGTCATGACTTTATCTTGTATGAGAGGAGAGGTGTGTGTGATGACAACCTGTCTGATGTCTTGTTTACTGTTAAGTGAGAGGATTATTTCCAGTTTCATAGTATAGTTACATCTCTCACATACAGTATTTGTTTGCTCTACTAGCAAATGGTTGTCAGTATTCATGAGGCAATTACTACATTGCCTCAGGATGCCCATGTCAATCAGGTTGGTTGGAGAAATGTTGGGAAACTGTCCATTGGGGGGCAAGTTACATCAGATTTTGCTCTAGGATTAGTAAGAGGACTTATTCTGTTGAGGATTACAGACTAAAAAGTGTGGCAGTGCTGCTCAGTGCTCAGCTGAGTTTCCCACAGTGCAGCAGGGAAGCCTGGGAGGGTTCCACTGACTGTTCTCTAGGGAAAAAGTTGTATCTAGGTATTTGCATCTATACAGGGCACAGATAACCCCAGCTGGGTGGTGCACAACTACTCACAAACATGAAGTTTAAATACAAGTGAACTTAAACAGTTTTAACATAAACTACCAATAGGAAAGTCCAGCACAGAGCCTTATTCCGGCAATCTCTAACTCAGATGGGTCTTGAGCTACATACTTCTGCCACAAGGGTGCAGGGAGGCCCTTTTAATGTAAGATGGCTGGTTTTAGTATTCAAGCGATACCAGTCTAGATTCAGCAAGTCTGAATCTAGCCTATGCTATTTAAGGCAGAAGCAGCAATAATACAAAGTGCTGAATGAAGCAGTTACAGCAGCAAAAAAACAGTAAAAATGAAGCAGCAGTTCAATTAAATACAGTTCACAAAATGCAATACAGACTTAAATTATACTTATTTTTTAGATGTTTTCAATGGATGCCTTGGATTTTTGTTCAGATGCACTTTAGACCTGGCTATGAATGACAAACTCTGAGCAGCTCCAGTAAATGGCGTAGACCACAAACCTTCCTAATATAAAATAACTGGTTTGATGCCCAAGTGCCTAAACCAGAACTAAGACACTTTCAGAATAACAGACACAATAAGCCTTCAACCAGCAATTCCCAGCTTAGAAGGATTTAAGCTACCCCTCCTGCTGCAGGAGTGTAGACCATAAGCCTACTTTCTGTAAGATAACTAGTCTGAAGCCCAAGTGCTTAAATAAAAACTAACAGACTCCTATCCTTGGTCAAGTCAGTCAGAGGGAAAATGATGGTGGCAAAGTTGGGATAAACGTGCAATAATAGTCAGCCGGATTGCGATAATAGCCAGATAAACTTCTGATCATTTCAAGATTTCAGCACATTTATGTGGCATTTCTGCTCGGCTTCCCTTTTCCAGGTTGTCTCACAGAATAATTTACTGTACTTATATTTCTGATAATTTCAAAAGTTCATTGCTATTTTACAAGGAATGTGTTTTCAGGCATGGACATTAGTACAAATCACCCATCAAAGTTTTCTTCATTAGTGTGTCAGCTTTTGGACCCCTCCCCCACCAAACTGGCCTTTTAGCTTCCTACAAGATTTAGTGATTGCTGTAGGTTGAGAAAATGTTGGATACTGGTGGTGTATTGTTAGTGGACAGCTTTGGTGGAATCATTGCATCAAGGAACCTATCTTCAGCAACACAGGAAGTAGCTGCAGTACATGCAACAGTCTAAACTCAGTGGAATTAATATGAACAAACATGGAGGCTAGTCTCAAAGAACAACCCTTACACTATACATGAGAATTCTCTTGTCGTAGAGGATCCCATATTATCACAAGGCTTTGTAAGACAGTACATATAAAACTAGTTGTCTTTTGTGAACAGAACTGGGGAAAATTAAGGCCTTGGTCTTCAGACTCATTAAATAATCTTATGAGGCAGCATTGCCTTCCATTCTCAAGTGGGGAAATTACTCAGGTAGAGTGCAGGCAGCCAGGAATTTTCATGGTTTACAATTTATGGGAAAGGTCTTTATGTTCCTGCTGGAAATGACCAGTGTACACTGCCGTTGGACATCTGACAGGAAAACAATCTACAGAGGCAGCAATTCAATTTTTAACTGTTAATATATTTACAAAGCATAAAATAAAATTTTCACCACTGAAATTTGGGGGAATGAAAATAAAAGTGCGGCGGAGCCTGAATGGCTAACTGAAAGCAGCAGTATTTCAGAGCTCCATATAACTAGTTAAATAAGACAGGAAAAAATATTCTTTTTTTTCTTCAAAGTATGAAGTCTTATAGATAAAGGACTAATTTACATAATTAGAAACTTTGGTGAAGTTTTACAAATAATTTCCTGTCAAGTAGCTTGGAGATATATTCACTTGTTAAAATGAGCAACTCAAGGAATTCTCACGAGGATGCTGCCTTAAAGAAGGAACTACAACAGATGGCATCTACCCCGCAGGAGTTGTCTTTGAAGATGGATGATTTTAAAGAGAACCTAGAAAATCTTAAAACAAGCAGTCAAAAACAGGCTGACACCCTCAAGGGAATGCTACAACAACACCAGACAAGGATAACAGGAATAGAAGTTTCTCTAAATGACTTAGAAAGCAGACTTAAGGAAGAGGAAACACAGAAATAACTGCTTCTAAAACAAAACACTTGGTTGGGTAATAAAGTAGATGACTTGGAAAATATGGAGAGGAGACATAGCATCAGGATTTTCGGATTACCTGAAAACACAGAAGGTGAGGATATTATTTCCTTTTTATCAAGCTGGATCCCTGACTTTTTAAATTTAAAAGGACTTTCCTTTGGCATTGAAAGGGCACACAGAGCTCTTGGGAAACCTGCCACTAACTCAAACTCTCCTCCTAGGTCAATAATTATCAAATTTCTTTTATACTTGGACAAGGAATTGATTTTAAGATCTGCTTGGAGGAAGGCACCTCTAAAATATAAACAGAGCCTGATAAAAATTGATAACGACTATTCATCTAGAATAATGGAACAAAGGAAAAAAGTGTGACCAGTGATAAAGTTTCTGAAACAAAATAACATCAAGGCACAACTTGCATATCCAGCTAAGATAGGAATACTGTATGCCAACGAAATGAGAACTTTTATTGACTTAGAGGAAGCCTCTCCATTTATTAAAACTAATAATGTGATTACTTTACCAGAAGATATGGATTGGATGTCACCTTGTCTCAAGAGAACAAAAGAAACAAATGTCTGGACAGACGTCAAAAAGAAGAAGCAAAAGACTGATACTTTTACAGCCAAATCTCTCAGAGCATCTACTATGATATGAACTGTTTTAACATTACTTTAAAGGACCAATTTTACTGCTTGGAATTTTAAAACAAAGGTAACTAACTACTGGAAAATAGATGACACATGAAAGTTTTCACATTACCTCAGGTATGTAAAACAGGGTACTTTTCTTTCACAGAAGGAGGGTTATATAGCACATAAAATATTTACACTGTAAATCAACATACACAGTATATGTGTATTTTCTCTTAATTTTCTCTTTTCTTTCTCTCTTCTCTTTTCTCATTATTTATTTTAACTACATCTTGTCTCCCTTTCTAAATCATCTCCTATTTACTATACTAATATGGTCTGTATATATTTAATAACTCACTATCTATACATAGATAAATAATAGTCTAAAATAATCTAGTTTTAAGGTAGACTAATTGGAATAGTGAACTTAATTAATTGTTATTATAATATTTATTAGATTAATGATAGTCACTGTTATGCTTATTGGGATTGGGGACATGTTCGTGATTAACTCCGAAATGTTCTATTCATGTACATATGTCCTTTGAATTATTTCCTTTTAGGGTACTTACATATTATCACAACCAGATTTTCGCGGTTGCGAAACACGCATGCTGCAATGAAATGGAATGTGGGAAACACCGTAAGGTGTAATTTCACTTCTTTACTAAGGAAAAACAAGTTTGGGATATATTTTGGAAGAGAAATAAATGTGAGATTCTTCTTGTTTTTGTGCATTACACACGCATGCTTCATTTCTCACGGCTGCTGTGTTACTGACGAAAGGAATTCTGTGACTGTAAGGAAGGAATGCTGCCAAGAAAAGCATCCACATCACATATGGAAATGCTTTAGGTAATGGCTTTAATTCTAACACTTTGCACACAGACTTGAAAGGAAAGTTTTGGTAACAGCAAGTTGCACTAAGGAATGGCTTTCAAAAGTGTTGGTGGATGATGTCGTCAGTTGATTTTAGGGTTTGTTTCTGATGGGAGAACTTCTCAGCAGTGGGTCTTTTTTGTGTTGTTAATGGTGGTATCCTCAGACAAACTCAGATTGTACTTAACTGGTTTCTGGAAGGTATTAGGGCTGAAAATATGTGGATTGTTCATTTCCTGGTTTTGTCTTCTTTTTTTTTTTTTTTTTTTTTTTTTATGTGGGGAAAGTAGTCAGGAGTGCTTCAAACCAGTGCTTTGCATGGGCAAAATAGGTTTCACATGACATGCTGCTGGGGAAGTGCATACATAAACAACCAAACTTAGTTTTTAATTTTTACCTGATAACCCTGCAATAAAACAACCATAAGTGGTTTATGAGAGTCATGGCTTAGTGGTAGGTCATACAGACTAGTGTTACCAAGGTCCTGGGTTCGAGACTGACAGTGAAAGAAAACAGATTGTATGACTTGATTACAACATCAATGGTCAGATTTTAATGTCAGGGAGCAACCACTACTACCACAAAAATCTGATTGCGATAATACGTAAGTACCCCTTTTAGTATTAACAAATATATATAAAGGAGGAGAAAATGTACTGTCCATTAAGAGAAGTGAAGCTTTCTTCACATTCCATTTGCGTTGCCATAGCAACAGTAAACAATTGCTGCAGTTTCTAAGGACACTATGAACCTGTGATGTGCATTTAGCCTCACAGATAACAAATAATAAGAAAAAGTAATGTTGTTTAGTTATTAAAATGAAAAACAACCTAAGTAAGGTAAAATAAATACATAATAGGACTATTTATAAATATTTTATGATTTATCCTCATAGGATTACATATTCCTGGAAACACAACTGAAATGTTCCCAAACTACATGTGCACTTAAATGTAGCTGCTTGATTAAAAAGTGTTACTCAGTTTACATGCTGATTTCACAAGCTGTCTGTACTATAAAAATTACATTTTATATGTTACTTGAAATTGACAGTCTCTAGTGCACATGAAAAGTTACATATTACTTTTTGCAACATATTATCTTTGCAGTTACTTCACACTCTGTACAAACTCACTTGGTAAATGATAGCTATTAATTTACAATATCAGTTTAAATATTAAATGTGCCCTTGAAATGCTATTGACATTTTGACAAAATATAATCTGAACTGTAAAATGAATGACTTGTGAGTGTGTGTGTGTGTGTGTGTGTGTGTGTGTGTGTGTGTGTGTGTGTGTGTGTGTGTGTGCCTTCTCTGGAAGGTTGGGCACCGGGCTGGCAACTCGACACTGTAAAACTCCACTGCCAATCATGAGCAGACAGATGATCCACTGTGGCGGCCCCTAACCAGGAAAAGCCGAAAGAAGAAGAAGATGACACTACAGTAAAAGTAAAAATATATATTCACAAGGAAGTATTGCAATGTTTTAGTCTTCCAGTTAAAATAGCTTACTGTCAACATTTTGCTTTATCAGAAAGTTTGAAGAGCTAGGAAATTACTATTCTTTGTCTTTATAATGATTATTAGACAGATGTTAGACTGCTTTGCTTAATGAATTGTGACATATGTTTATGAGGAAAAGTGGACTCAATTACTCACATTGGACTGCACATTCCTGGAAACTCAACTGAAATGTCCCCAAATTACTTGTAAATTTAAATGAAACTGCCTGAATAATAAGCATAATTTACTTTAACAACCTGAATCCATAAGCTGTCTGCTCTATATATGCTACATTATATATGTCACTTGCATATGACAGTCTGTAGAGCACACGAAAAAATACATATTATTTTTTGCAACATGCTATATTTGCACTAACCATACATTCTAAACTAACTCAATTGCAACTGAGAAGTTATTTATTTGAAACATCAGTCTAAATATTAATTGTGCCCTTGAAATATTGTTGCAGTTTTGACAAAATAAAACCTGAATTGAAAAAGGAATGATTTGAAGAAGTGAAGTATTGTACAGATTTCAAAAACAGCTATTGACACTACAATATAAGTAGAAATGTATACATGCAAGGAAAAATTTAAATGCTTATACTTTTAGTTAAAATAGCTTATTGTTAACGTTTTGATTTATCAGAAAATTTAAAGAGCTAGGAAATTATTTCTAATTTGCCTTTATAATGTTTACTAAAGTGATGTTAGTCACTGACTTGTTTTATGGATTGTGAGTCATGTACAAGATGGACTACTGAATGTTATTTCTGTTTACCTATGTTTGCTGAATTTCTTTTATTAGTACTGATTTAAAACAAGAGAAAGAAAGGGAAGGGAAATCTCTGTTTTTGTTCAAGGGAGGAGAGGCTTAAGAGTATTCTAACTGCCCCGAGAACTCTCTAAGATGCTCTAAATACTATTTGATTAATACTTACCTAAGGTAAGTCTTGATTACCATATAGGTACCTTCACATTCATTCTAGACCTGATGTGATTACCCATTCTGGAAGCAGGAGGTGCCTTATGTCGGATGGGAATTGTCAGGGTGATCTTAGTTCATTCTTAGATTCTGCTCTGTAAATCTATAAATATGTAAAAGCACTGCACACTAGAATGTAGGGCGTCTCTGCTCAGAGTCACGATACCACTGATAAACCTTGTCTTTTCATAAGTGTAAATTGAAGTTGGTGAGCTGAGGAGTGGGAAAGTAAAGGAAGACTGTACACCTACAGTAAATTCATATTTCATTGGTAATCACTCATTGTCTCCTGCAGAGTCCTTTTAGTCAAATTATTTTAGTAATTATCTATTTGTTGTTGGCTTATTTAGTGTATGCTCCTCTGTTGCATTTAATTTATCCAAAATTACATATCTGACATGTTTGGGATCTCTTAAGGGTAACTAAATATTGGATATTTTCTAAGTCAACATAATAATTGTTTACACTACTAACATTCCATCCTGATATATAAAATACTATAGAACAATAATGGAATAATATAGAATTTCATATCTCTTTTAAGAAAATTCTCCATATAATAATTTAACATATGGAGCTCAGTTGATATTGTTGGTTAAAGGTATGAGTGATAATCCAATAGATCTATCTTTATCTATTGGATTAGGAATGACTTTCATTCCATGTTTAATGGGTAATTCATATTTACTTGTATTTGATACTTTAGAATTAATGTTTTATAGAAGTACTTCTTTAAAGCCTGACCAGAATTTTACCCATCTTGTATTTAAAGAAGAAAGAACATTAAATTACACTCCCAAGTTTACACACATAAAAATAACATTCAGTGTTATCAGAGAATATGGTATAACTACTATAATCAAAATAAAATAAGAAGCAAAATGTTTCTTCCAACAATGACTTGAAATGGATTTAACATTCTTATCATTAACTACTAATGGCTTAAATAATGCAAATAAAAGATCAAACTTACTAAAATATTTAAATCTAAATAAGGCACAAGTAGTATTTCTCCAGGAAGCTCATTTTAAGACTAATGATAGCTTTATTTGGAACCCTAAGGACTATACAGTCTTAGCTCAATCCTCCTATAGAACAGAGACAAAAGGAGTATCAATTCTCTGGAAGAAAAACATAAGACTTTAATTGTACCTTAGAAGCTTCTGAAACCACCAAGAAGTCTTTTCGCATAGCAACTATTTCAAAATCTTTAAAAAGATGGATTCATTTAATAAACACTTTTAAAGTAAAAGATGATAAATCCTTAATATTTTCCCATAATGACCATAGATTTGGAACACAAACCAGAATAGACAAATTATTCGTAGTTCAAGATTTACAAACAAAAATCCTCAACTTCTATATAGTTTCATGCCCCTTCTCAGATCATGACTCTGATAATGAAGCTCCAAAGAGAGTTTAAACCTTTAATCCTCTCAACTAGAATTCCATCATATATCACAAAAATTAAAGAATTCAGACCCTGGATGTTGTCAGAACTACAATTATTTGTTGAAATTAATAATACAACAGAAATCAGTAGAGTCACGGTTTGGGACTCATTAAAAGCATGTTTATTTGGTAAGACCCTTAGCTGGTACAAAAACAAAGTGAGAGAGTGAGAATCTGACTCATTAGACTTGCAAACCAGACTCTTGTCAGCAAAATCTAAAAAAATCAGAATTATCCAGAAGTCAAAAAAGAAATAGAGGAATTAAATAAAAAATATAATGAAATTCTAACACACAATACTTGTCTAGCCTTAGAAAAATTAAAAATAAACTCATAAGCCACCTCCCCCAGACATCTATATAACTTGTAAACATAAAAATAATAAAAAACAGTCACCAGAGAAAAAATCGATGGTCTTCCACTTTTAATACGCCAACAAACACAGAAATGCCAAATGACTAAGTGCTTTCACCAGGCTACAAACCACTGGCTTCTTCAGAGTCTGTGTTTGTGGAAGACCATCAATTTTTTTCTCTGGTGACTGTTTTTTATTATTTATATGTTTACAAGTTTGCTTTTTCTGTATGGAGTACTTTACTTTCATTATCTATATAACTTATCTACAAGAATTAAAATACAATCTAAAGCAAATAACATTAGTAGTATATATCATGAAAAGAAAGGGAAAAAAGTATCAGATATAGGAGACATCCTTGAAGCATTTTGGTTCCATTACATGGAGCACTACAAAAAAGAAGATTTAGATACCAACCAAATAAACTTAGATACAAACCTTATCAATATAAAAAATTCCCTAAAACTTAAAACTAGACCTACAAAAACCTATATCCTACAAAGAAATTGTTTACAAGATAAAAGAAAGTAAATCTAATAAAGCTCCAAGGATAGATGGTATAATTATGGAAATTTACAAGCTCTTCCCTTCAACAGTAATCTCCCTTTTTCATAAAACTTTGCTAGAAGTCCAGTCAGAAGCAAAAATACCACCCTCATGGAAATATTCTTTCATAACAGCAATTCGATACGGGCCTATGTTAAATGTTAAATGTTCAAAAATCCAAAATGTCGAACATTACATGGTCAAGACCAAATGTTTGACATTTGGATGTTCAAACATAAAAAAAAGAAAAGAAAACACAGATAAAAACACTTTAACAAGCCCCCAGCACCCCCGACACCCCCTACTTAAATATACCAACTCTGAGACCGCACTTCAGTGCAGAAAAGGGAAATTCTCCCTATCTGCACCATACAGTGCCGCTGAATGTCTATCTTGCAGCACTCAAAATTTCGAACATTTGGTCTGGTCCATGTAACGTTCAAAATTTTGAGTGTTCGAAAATTTGACAGGTACCCCCTCATACAGACCTATATCATTACTGAATAATGATTACAAAATATTCATGTCAATCCTAGCTAACAAAATGAAAATCCCACTTTCAAAGACAATTAATAATGATCAAACTGGATTTTTATATAACAGGCACACACATGATAATATTAAAAGGATACTTACTCTTATAGATTATGTGAATAAAGAAGATAGAGAAACACTTGTAATCAGATTAGAAATAGAAAAAGCCTTTGATTCCCTCAACTGGGAATATCTATTTAAAACTTTAGCATTATTTGAATTTCCTCCTCCCTTCATCTTATCACTAAAAACATATATATTAATAACTTAGCCTAGATTAAATTACATCCTTTCACCTCAGAATCTATCCATATAACGAAAGGTACTAAACGAGGATGCTCCCTTTCTCCTATTTTATTTGCATTGGCTATAGAAATACTTGCAGATATAATACGCAATAATCCAAGAATAAAAGGAATAGAAGTCTATGGCCAGTACATATCTAAAATAATGCTTTTTTGCTAATGATATTTTATTAACCCTATCAAACTCCAGAGAGTCATTAGGAGAGCTAGAAGAAGTAATGAAGAAATTTCAGGTCTACACTTTAATAGATCAAAATCAAAATTTCTATTTTTAAATAAGAAAAAAGAGCTACAAGTTACAGATAAATCCATCATAGGAAAACAAGAACTTACGCTAAATTATTTAGGAATAGTGTTATGCAAAAATATAAACAAAACAATATTAATATATTATAAAAACATTATTGAAACAATAAAAATATATATAGAAACGTGGAACAAAATTATATTAACTTTTGAAGACATATTGCAATTACTAAAAATGGTCTTATTGCCAAAAATACTATATGTAGCATTAGCAATACAGTTAATTCCTGAAAGATGCATTTTAAAGAAACAAACTCATGTTTACTAAATTTTTATGGTATCCCAAAAAGAACAGAGTAGCTCTAACTCATCACATTAGACCCTGGAAACAAGGAGGACTGAACTTCCCAGAAAACAGAAATATATATAAAGGCATCTGTACTTAAAACTACAATAGACTGGATAAACCCAAATTATTTTGCCAGCTGGAAAGAATTAACAATGGCTATATTAACAAAGGAATTTAATCTGTTAAAAATTTTTAATAGTAAACAAATCAAACAATAGTAGACAAATCAAACAAATCCTGGTATATACTATGCATAAGTATACAATATAATATAACAAAACCTTCTAAAACAACACTGATTAATCATCGCATCAATTCCTTTAGGAAACTTATCAATGCAAACATAGATCTAAAACTTTGGTTTGACCTTTTAACCCCATTTACCATCACTAAGAACTTTCCTCACAAAATATATAGGGAAACAATAACCTCCTGGGAACAAAATGGATTCTTATGCTGGTTTCAATGTGTAAATAAATTAAATGTTTTAGATATACATATGATACAAACTGCTTACAATATTGCAACACAGGACTGGTTAACCTTACAAAGCATTGTAATGTACACTCAAGATTTATGCAGATTAATTAATAATTCCTCATTTAAAAATATTCCAAATCTAATATGTTTTCTGTATGAATTTATATATAATAGTTGTGAAAAGAAAAATTCCATTTCTAATCTACATAAAGAGTTAATAACATATAAAACAATTCCCAAACCATCATACTGGCAGTTCTTAACAAAATGTCAGTCATTGCAGTTAACAGAAGAAATTAAAACTAGCATCTTACTATCGGTTTATTACACCTCTAAAATACAGTACTGGAAAATATTTAACTGGAAATACTTACATAGAGCATTGTTAACACCAGATAGAATTAAAAAAATCAGTACTATTACAAATGTTTTTTGCTGGAGGTGTGAAAAATCAAATAAAGCAGACTGGATTCATATTTTTCATGAATGTAATAAAATTAAATCATATTGGAATGGAATCAATCATTTTTTTACAAGCTTTATTTAATGAATCCTTTACCTTAACTAAAGTATTGATTATACTAAATGTAAATGAAGATCCCTACCTGAATAAGGCAAATATATATTTGTTATGGACAATACTTGCTATATCTAGGAAATGCGTAACCAGAAGGTGGAATTCAAATACACCCCCGACCTTGGAAGAATTCTACACTCTATTGAAGACAACTGCATTGATGGAAATAAAAATCAAAGAACTACAAATCTATCCCAGGCCATTGGTAAATAATCCTTGGAAGAAAGTTATATCTTTGTTGGACACTCTGCAATAATCAATATTGTATCTCTGATAACTGATCTGTTAATTCTATATTTAATAATATACAGTATATATAATTGAAAGTCAGGCTATTGTAAATATTCTATAGAGTTGTTTAAAATGATATTTAAAAATATTATGTAAATGTTATTTTAATTGAAAATAAAAAAATATTTGAGGGAAAATAAAAGCTCAATTTCATGTGCACTGTTTCCTTCCATACCATGTAGTTTCTAACAACATTCAGAGTGCAGTCTGTTGGTTCTAGAAAATAAACCTTATTTTCAGACAAATTATGCAACTTTATGAACGGCTTGTCATAGGGTAACAGCACAATTCTGTTTTAGGATATTCAGCACAGCTGAACATAACAGTAGAAACATTCCTTCTGAATTCCCCACAACTGTACTTTTAACATGATCCAGCTGAAAATGCTTACTTGTAGAACAGCACAATCCATCCAGATAACTATGTCTCGAGATTCTTATACCCTTTGAGTCAGGAATCAAAACTCTTTAATGAGTCAGGAATGCAAACTCTTTAACTGTTTATTGTTAGTACTCCAAGTTATTACCCCAGACAGACTGCTCTCAGTTACCAAGTTTCAAAGCAATGAACAGTTTTGCATAAGGGGAAAGTACCTGAACAACAATGAAAAACATTAAAATAGCACACAAAAACAAACATCTTGTTGCACTAAAATAAGTAGCATAACAGCAAAAGGCACCTCTGTGTGTGTACTCCTTCTAACTTACATTATGTTAAGCCTACCTAGGTAATCTAAGCTGGAGGATATTCTTCAAAAGGGAACTACAACTGCTGAGTCACAACTTTAAATGTTTTGCAGAGCAGATTTTCTTGTAGCGCATTTGCTTGTCTTCTACTATATAGTAGAAAAGCATAATAAAAAAACTGCTAAGGTACGTTGTTCTCTCTACGCAAGACTGCAGTATTAATAAAAAAAGTCAGAGAACCCACAATGCACTTCATGGGGGGTAATTTTAATGCACAGTCCTAGTTGCCCAAGAAAACAAATGATGATATTGCAGTGACAAAAGGAAAGAATTAACGAGTAGTTTGTAGACAAAAATATAATAAACTGATTAAAAACCACAATAAATGCTCGACAACGTTCTCAGAATAACACATCAAAATGCATGTAATTTATTTTGCATGTGGGAACTGCTGGCATTCTTGTTATTCAAATGGGCTTGCTAGGAGTGTTGCATATGTAAGCAGATGGCCTGCACAGTTCTCCTGAACTGCGCTTCAAGTACAATAAGTTGTCTACCATTGTCTGAGGACTGGAAAGATTTCAGTATCATCTTCCATAAAATAGCCCAGTTATGTCACACAAAAGAAAATAAGAGCTCCACCAACACTTCCTAAGCAAGAAACTCTTAAGTACATTCATTTTTCTTTTTTTTTTTTACCTCCATTGAAAGGCTGTTGCACTTATAATTTGTATTTCGCAGAACTAAATGAAAGTTATATTATCTGACCTTTCGTACTTAAGTGGCTGCATATTAATTCCAAAATATTTATGTCGGCATGACATCTGCTCACATTTGCCAGTGCTTACATATTTGTGCTGACACACTATGTCTTTTGCGGTGGAGGCCTCTGCCAGCTGGGAACGTATGCTTGCAAAAAAAAAAAAAAACTAACCTTTTCAGAAGAAAAATGTGTTTTATTAATTGTCAGGTACCTTACTATGGTAGATATGCTACTTAAAATGTAACTTCAGAATAAGCCAGAAAATATAGAATCATTTAACTGCAAGAACCAAAGGACATACAGAACCCTAAATATATTAAACAAATTATCAACTACATCAATTTAATCTCACTTGGAAGTTGTCATAATACTTCTATGGTGATACAAAGGAGTGCTGTCACACATGCAATGTCTAGATAAAGAGGAACATTTCAGAGAGCTTAAAATTAAACTGTGTGAACTGCAGTGAAATAATATAATTTGTTTTTGGCTTTCTCTAAGGAACCATTTATGCAGGCAAAACTACAGCCATAAATACAAATAAAAACAGCTTGTTTTCTTCCTCTACAGATGCTGGCAGACCCTCCTGATTTCAGATTAGATTTAGCACATTACCTAAGACTGCAATAGACTTTTTTTAACATTTCTAGCAAAAATCAGGGGCAGATGGAACATGCCAGACTGAATAATAGAACTGTTTTAGTCTATACCATTCCAAAGTCTGGGGTCCACAGATGACTCAGAACTGCTATTTTCACTTTCTTCCTAATTCAGTCTTAGTTTTAATTGTGTTCGCTAGCGGTGGTGGAGCTGCGGTAGCGTTGTCGCCTCACAATAAGATGCTGTCCGGTTCGATTCTCAGTTACAGCGTCTTCTGCATGGGGACATGCGTGAATGGGCATACCTTCGTTGAAGGCTGTGCGTCAGGGCTGGTAACACGGCACGTAAAAATCAACTACCAATCATTAGCAGACCGGAGTTCCACTGTGGTGACCCCTAACCGGGAAAAGCCGAAAGACGCAACAACATACTGCAAAGAAGGAAGCAAAACGAATCAATTAAAAAGCAGTACCAAAGATATTTGAAGATAAATACTGGCAAAGGCATCTGGATATTTAAAATTTTACAATTAAAAAAATAAGAAAAGGGGATTGGTAATGAAAAAGTTAAAGAAATAGAAACTACAGTTCTGAAGTACCTGCAAAGTGAAGGATTTAGTGCAGAATATCTATCTCTGGCAACGTCACAGCATGATAGAGCAGGCAGTCCCCACATTAAGGAAAAGCAGTTGGAATACGAAGCATCTTATCAGTTGCCACATGAAGAGACTTTGGAGTCTTCAACAGGAAACCAGTACAAAAGTTCAGTTGGAGTCACAAGACATGCAGAAAAAAAGAATATGCCCTCAGTTTAGAAGTAAATGATCTAAGGGAAGAGTTGCTTGATTAAATAGAGATGGACAGACATATTAAGATCGATGAAAGAAATAGATTATAGATATTCAATAAGACACAAAATGTTAGAAGTTTGATAAAGCAAGTGAACACAGTAAATCAAGTCTATTAACAGAAATTCCTGTGACATGACAGAAGTAAATAGGATACAACTGTGCAACTAAATTAACAGATAAAGTCTTACCACAAAAATACAGGGCAATACGGGAAAGAAAAAGGAATAAATAAAATACCATTGTGGAAGTATCAAACAGAGAAAACTATAAAGCAATTAATAAGTGACACTGTTAGAAAAATATAGAGGAAAAAATATATCAAAAAAATACTTAGAAAGATAGACGTGATAAAACCTCAAAACTGATTACGTGTATAAATCTGCAATCATAGGACTGCATGCATATCTGTTGACATCATCAAATCCAAACATAGTGAACATTTTGAAACATGAAGAGAACAAGTCTAAAGTGACTTCCTTGCTTAGTTTAGCAGAAGCATTTTAGTTGCACGCAGGAATGGAAACCAAACCAGAAGTAGACAAAAATCAGGCAGCAACTGAAAATGCCAAAAACTAAAAGAAAGAAAGAAATAACATAAGGAGAAAGATCAGATGAGAAGGTAAGAAATGTGGAAAAGGCATAAATACAGTTGCAAGTACAGGAAACTTCTGGAAGTACCTCATGTCAATCAGGATCTGATGCAGGGATGGTTAAGGACTGGTGAATTTAAACCAAAGATGAAAGGTTAATATTGGTGCAGCCTAGAATAGTGGACCACACACACATTAGTTTACAAAGTCCACTTAGCATGTGGGAGAAACAAACAAATGCAGGTTTTGCAAAACAAAACTAGGATCAGTTGCACATCTTGTTTCCGAGTGTGATAACACTAATGGCAGAGGGCCTGTATACTGAAAGGTATAATAATGGGGCAAGACTGGTGCAGAGGGGATTGTGCAAAATTATATGAAAGTAGATGAGAAACATTGGAAACATTTGCCACAAAGTATTACAGAGAATGATGAAGTTTATATCACATAGGATCACCCATTACCAACAAAATAGATGTGAGAAAACAGATATTGTTTCCATGAAAAGAAGACAAAAGTAGCACTGATCATTGAAATTACTACATTCAGTGATTACAGTGTCTTATGTACAGACACAACTTCATAAAATACCAGGATTTGCTGGCAGAAACAATGGTAATGTGGAGGAAGGATACCCAGACAGTTCCAATAGTAGCAGGAGCAATGGGTCTCATAAAAAATAATGTACAGTCTTATTTAGATATGCTGCTGATACATGTAACTCAATATAAATTGCAGGAGTCAATTCTGGGTAGGTTGCGAGTGCTACAAAGAGCACTTTTGGCTAACATCAACGATTGAAACAATACTAATTTCATAAACTTTAATTATTACTTTGACTTAAGAATCGGGTCCACTCCTGTCATGGTATTAGAAACCCAAAGGACTTAAAGATATTAAACTGAAAGAAACCTTTGCCCATATCTTTAAGTCTCACTTATTTTATTTTATTTTTATATTATATTTGTTTACCAGCATTGTACACTGGTCACAAACAAGCATTTGCTGGTACTTGCATATCTTGTCTAACTAAAATATTACTGATTTGATAAAAATGACTGACTGGGGCATTAATTTGTCATAACAGCTTAGAAATTTTGGAAGTTTAGCACATAAGGTTAAGACTATTAACCCCTCATAAGCCTCATGCTTCAGTCCTGGGTTTGATTCCATCAGTGTTCACTTGCAAACTGTGTGACTGAAAAAGTGACATAACCAAAGTAAGTTCAAGGGTTACACCTGAAAAGAGGTACTTGTGCTTAGTGGGCTTTACCTGGTTAACATACTAATTAGAATGTTTGCACCTGTGATGTGCATGTCAAGTTTCCAAGACAGAGAAGCAGAATCCAACAGTAAGAGCAAAAAAGACATCCTTCCAAGTAAGTGGACAGCAGAACTGCCTAAAGCCATGCCAACAGTGACTGACATCTGGCTGGTATAGATTATTACATTTTAATGAGTCTTTTCTCTCTCTTTCTCTTTCTTCCTCTTTCTCCCATTATATTTGCAGGATAGGGCATAAATATAATTGTCTGTGGGATTATAGTATGCAAAGGAACTATACACAAGCTGATAAGGGATGCAGCTAAGAAAAGAAGTAATAAATGCCCGCTTTTAATGTACTACTTTTATCAATGTGATCCAGCCTTAGCAATGAAGTACAAATGCCACATGATACGGTAGAACCGACTGTCAGCTGCTGCACATTCTCAGGTCTGCCAGATTCACAGCAATCCCTAAAGCAAACTGGAGAGCATGAATTAATTCCATGGAGTTGCACACCCCGAGGGAAACTATTAATACCTCTAAAATAAATTTTAAAGAAATAATTTGAAGAGGATAAAGTTTCCACAAATAATAAAACATAGACTCAGTTCTTCCTGCCTTTACTCAAAGAAACAGCTCATATCAGACAAGCCTAAAAGATAAGGAATAGACAGTATTTGTATAACTACCAGCATTAGTATTAGTACTACTAGTATTAGCATCATCATCAGTACTATTACTATCACTATTGTTAGCATTAGTACTAGTAGTATTAGTATCATTACCATTACCAGCACTGGTGTTAGCATTTGCATTAGTACTAGTAGTATTAGTATCATTACTATTACCAGCACTAGTGTTAGCATTTGCATTAGTACTAGTAGTATTAGTATCATTACTATTACCAGCACTAGTGTTAGCATTCGCATTAGTACTAGTATTACCATTCTGTTCTTACTTGCTTTTCTGTTTCCTTTAATATTCACTTAATCCCTTTATTATGTACTTGATGAAATGAGTTAATATAATTAATCACGGATGACTTGTAAAACCTCAAGCAACAACTCAGTTCCACAACCAACACCAAAACAGAAAACCAAAGTTGTAATAAATCCACTACAGCTTTGGATTGAGACTTACAACACCTCCTTGAACTTTAAAGATCTACATACTTTCTAGAAGACATGGTCCAAGGATACAAAAGACAGGAAGCCTTTTAAGTAAGCCTATGTTGGTGTCTCTTGCACTCTCTCTCTCTTATTTTTTTTGGATGGGGTTCAAATGAATAGAATTTGAAAAAATATGTTTGACGATGAAATTAAATTCCGTGGTCTCTGCAAGAAAATGGAAAGGACAACTTTTTTTTTTTAATATAGTTTGTCTTATAAAAACAGAATTTAGAACTGAGAAGAAAAACAAGTCTGTCTCAATTTGTCAAAGGACCAAAATATCGAAACCCATATGGACAACAACTGGGTTTGTTGAATATTTATGACCGAGATCACAGTACAGTAGGGATCAGGGAATTTATCCTCTTCCCCACTATTGTGCAATCTCGGAGTTGGTGTAAATAATTAGCAGGGATGTAGGGGGAGCAGAGGGGCTAGCCCCATGCAAAGATGTTTTGCTGGTAGGTATTGTTTAGCTTTATGTTAATTTTTCAATTAACTGCATTGCTGAACAATGTGTTTTTTGATAAATTGACACAGATCCAGAAAAACATGTATACATTTCTGGTGACTTATGTAAACATTTCAAAGGATGCAACATTATCACTGCAAGAATTTCAGAAACTAGGGGTAAAAACCAAAACCCAAACCAAAACCATTTTATGATAAGAGACTTTACTAAAGTAAAACCTAGATAAAGACATTCTTCCCCTGGATATAACATAATCTGCCTAGCCCGTCAAAAGAAAAAGGGAGGTGGAGTAATCATTTTCTACTCCAATAACCTTACTATCTCACCTCCTATGCAGTCTATCCCATCCTTTACTCCGGCTGAAGTACTGGCAGCTAACCTTCAGATCAATGAATATACTACCATTACCATAGCAGCCATCCATATTCCACCAGGAGATAACATCCCCCTGCTAGAAAATAGTCTCTCATAATTCTCTCAAAACATCCCAAATGAAACTATCCTTCTCGGGGATGTTAATATTAACTGGTAAACCCTTAGTAATCCAAACTCTCCATATCATATCAATTTATATGGATTTAAAAACTAATCTCTCAACCAACCCATACAAACAACCCTCACTCTCCTAGCACCTTTAATCACCATCTCCCTAAACCACAAAGAATTATCACCTGCCATCAACTTTCCAAGTTTAACCCAGAAACTTTTACAATCCTCCTCTCTAGAGTAAATTGGAACTTCCTCACCCAGCTTCCACTTGATGAAACAGTCCAAGCTTTTAACACATTTCTTAACATCTTAAACTCACTAGCCCCACTCTGGAAAGTGAGAGTTAAAGCTGATGTATCCCCTTGGTTATCGAAAATAACCTGGACCCTCATGAAAACCAGAGATTGGGCTTGGAAAACATGGTCACTATCAAAATCCCCTGCCAACCTGATTAGGTATAAAGAACTAGGAAATCAGTCTAAAAATCTCATAACTCATACAAACTCTACCCCACGCATTAATTTACATACCTTTACTGAACTAATAACTGAACCTACACACTATAATAACTCACATACTCCAAGTACCTTAACTGACTGGATACTAGTATCTGACCCTTCTATATATCATAACCCTGAAACCCTAGCTAACACCCTTAGTGATCACTCCCAATAAAAGTCACTAGATTTACTCCCCATTTTACCAGATCTCATAGATATATGACTTGCCGTAAACTTTCCAACTTCTCTCCTGACACATTTAGGACACTTCTTGCTAGACTAAACTGGACTCACCTTAATGACCTTACTCTGGACGAAGCAGTCCATTCTTTTAACTCGATCTTCCTACATATACTAAACTCTCTCGCACCTCTTCACACTGTTAGAATAAAATCGAAAATATCCCCATGGTTCTCTAAGGAAACCCGCACCCTAATGAGAAACAGGGACAGGCACTGGAAAATAAATACAAACTCCCCTCTGACTTGCAAAAGTACAAAGAATTTAGAAATTAACAAAAAATTGTATTACCAAAGATAAAAAGGATTTCTATTTTAACCCTCCTACAGCACTAAAACCTAATCCCAGAAAGTTATTGAATTCAGTTAACCAAATACTGCACCCAGGCAACCCCCACAAACCCCGACCCAAATAAGACATTTGATGAACCTGCCACTATTTTTAATACCTTCTTTATTGACACTGTAACTAAAATGATTAGTACAAACCCTACTCCAGCTAAAAAGTCTGATCTAACATATCACCTAGCTCCAACCCCTCTAAATCCTTTTCTTTGCAACCTGTATCAACTACATACATCAAATCTCTACTCTCTAAATTAAAACCGTGCTCAACTTCTGCTGATAACGTTCCTTCCTACTTCCTCCAGATAGCTGCCGATACTCTTGCTTTTCCTGTAGCCATCTTAATCAACCGCTCTATCTCCAAATCAAAAGTTCCATCCATCTGGAAAGAATTTTACACATTACCTATCTACAAGTGAAGTAACTCCCAAGAAATCTCTAACTTTAGGCCCATAGCCATTCTGTTATCTCTCTCTAAGGTACTTGAAAAATGTATCCATATGCAAACTCTGGAATACCTAACACTGGGAAACCTACTTACACCGACTCAGCATGGACTCTGGCCAAAACATAGCACAACCACTGCCTTCATCTCCTTTACTAATACTATCTCACTGATTTGTGACAATAACAAACTCGTATCCTGCTTATTTCTAGACCTTTCTAAGGCTTTTGATACCGTCTCACATTCTCTACTTCTGGCTAAACTAACTAACCTCAATTTCTCCTCTGCTACTGTCTCCTGGTTCTCTAACTCTCTCTCTGATCGACTACAATCAGTGAAATGGCTCTCTGCACTCTCTCACCCCCCCTCCCAGTAAAAATGGGAATTCCTCAAGGATCTATACTGGGTCCATTGCTATTTAATATCTTTACCAATCAACTCTATACCTCTTGCTCTGAGTCATCACTTGTACAATATGCAGATGACTCCACTGTGATTACATACTGCTCAGACAAGCTCCACGTGGGTTTACAGAGTGGTCCTAGCAGCAGGGAACTCAGAAAAGTGGCTACCTTCTGGATTTAAGTATCTTTGCTTTTTTTTCACTTGAAATAGCTTCTGTAGCTTACCTTGAACTAGTCTGAACTGTTTTTTAACTGATTGCTGCATTATTTTAAAATCTGCACTTAAAGTTACATTTTAGTCAAATTTGATCGAAAGTTTGCTTGTTTGTTTGTTTAATTTAACTGTGGAGGCTGCCCACTAAAGTGTGCTAGCCTGTGTAACTAATTTATCACTGTTTCTGCATTTTCTGTGTGTTTCTACCAAAACAAAAACAAAAAATAATCCTTGTTTTCCGCCTTCCTCGACTAGTTTAGACCAGTTTACAGGCATTGCTGTATTCTGGGCTGTGGTGTAGTTCCTGTGTTGTCCATTACCTTACTTGGATAGAAGGAAGTTTCTTTGCTCACCAGTGGGAGTGGGGAGCCTTGAGCAGCCTACCTGTCCTTGGGGGAAGTGACCTCAGCACAAGAAGCTGTAGTAATTGGTTGTTTGGGACCATTTCCAGCTCTTTTGTAGTTCACTGTTTAAAATCCGCCTCTGGGCATTTTTTCTGGCTATACTGCTCAGACAAGCTCCACGTGGGTTTACAGAGTGGTGCTAGCAGCAGGGAACTCAGAAAAGCGACTACCTTCTGGATTTAAGTATCTTTGCTTTTTTTAACTTGAAATAGCTTCTGTAGCTTACCTTGAACTAGCCTGAACTGTTTTTTAACTGATTGCTGCATTATTTTAAAATCTGCACTTAAAGTTACAATTTAGTCGAATTTGATCGAAAGTTTGCTTGTTTGTTTGTTTAATTTAACCGTGGAGGCTGCCCAATAAAGTGTGCTAGCCTGTGTAACTAATTTATCACTGTTTCTGCATTTTCTGTGTGTTTCTACCAAAAAAACAAAAAAATAATCCTTGTTTTCCCGCCTTCCTCGACTAGTTTAGACCAGTTTACAGGCATTGCTGTATTCTGGGCTGTGGTGTAGTTCATGTGTTGTCCATTACCTTACTTGGATAGAAGGAAGTTTCTTTGCTCACCAGTGGGAGTGGGGAGCCTTGAGCAGCCTACCTGTCCTTGGGGGAAGTGACCTCAGCACAAGAAGCTGTAGTAATTGGTTGTTTGAGAACATTTCCTGCTCTTTTGTAGTTCACTGTTTAAAATCCGCGTTTGCACGGCTTTGCGCATAGCGCGCGGTTAAACAAGGTTAAACTTTTTCTGGTTCCGCCAAGTCTGTTCTTCAAATTTTCCTTTAAGGAAGCTCTACTCTTAGTATAACCAGACTACTCACTGTATTATAAGCCTAGCACTTGTTCTCAATACTTCTCTACTAAGTAAGCACTCTCATACTAAGTAAAGCACTACATCTACTTACCACCCCTGTGAATACCCACTTCCCTTAAAGGTATACCACTCCCTTATACTGTTCTAGCATGTCGAGTGGTAGATTACTGGCATCGTCTCCAGTTCAGCTGGTCAATCTGGGCATCTTGAGACAATGCTACAATTGTCTCATGCACACAGACAACCCTCTCCTCCTCCCAACAAACACAAATACATGTGAGAGATGCAACTATATAGCCAAACTGGAGGCTGAACTCTCTCAACTCAGGGCTGGCATGACCAGACAGGAGGAGATGGCAACCACACACACAACAATCCCAGTACCACATAGACCTACCACAACTGCAAACCAACCACATAAAAACGCAAAGACATACTCGGAGGCTCTAATAAAAAACTTACCAAAACAATAGAGGCTCCCAAAGCAGACATCCAAAAATCCAACACCTCAAAACAAAACACATGCAACACATACTTCAATAAATCAGTGTGTCGACCAATCGCAGCCCTTAAGGCCAAACACCTTGCCTGATACACTAGTAATAGGTGACTCCATAGTCAGACACACTGATGTCCCACTGACCAGGCTGAACAAGGAGAAGGTGACTGTGAGCTGTCTATCGGGAGCTAGGATCCGCCACATAACACACGCACTCAGGTCACTCCAAAGCAAGTACAAATATGACTCCGTCATTGTCCATGCTGGTGTGAATGACCTGAGACGTACCTCCCTGGACTACATGAAAAGAGACATAGAGGAGCTCTCCGATTATGTAGCCCAGGCTGGTATGACCCTGACCCTGAGCAGCATATTGCCCTCACCAAGAATGATACCACAATACAAAGACAAGATGATCAGCTTTAACAATTGGCTCAAGTACTGGTGTCATTCTAAGGGCATCCAATGTCTGTCTGTCTGGGATGATATGTTGGACAAGCCACGCTGCTTCACAAGGGATGGCTTACACCTGTCACCACTGGGCTTTCGGATATTGGCTAAGGCTCTTGCCACCCCCATAGTGCCTTTTTTAGGCAAGGCTCAAAAGACAAACCCACCTCCTTAGAAAACAAAAATGGAAAAAAAACTAAGGGTAATGCTGCTCAACGCCAGAAGTCTAAATCTCAAGATGCAGGCACTTGATGCACTCCTCAGCATGGAGAACATCGACGTCTGTGCAGTAACTGAAACCTGGTTCAAGGCTCCTGAGAGCACCCCAGCGCTACCAGGCTACACCTTGTATCATGCTTTTCAGCCCCAAAACCCGGGCCGAACCACAAAGGGAGGGGGATTGTCCATATTCATAAAGAACACCCATACCTCCAGGTTAGTAGCAACACATGAAGCATCAGAGACCATACAGGTGCAACTAACCATAGGCAAAACTGCTATACAACTGGTAGCATGTTACAGACCACCCTCCCAATCTCAAGAACCCCACTCAGCCTTCCTGAAGATATTGGAGTATATGAATGTATCACAAAATACCATCATACTGGGAGACTTCAACTACCCAAACATAGACTGGGTACATTATTCTAGCCCTAATACCCTAGCCCAAAGTTTCCTGGAATTCATAAATTCAAATGCACTGGAACAACTAGTCACCTCTCCCACTAGGGGAGATAATATACTAGACCTGATCATCACAAACATGGGGACAAAATGTTCCACACCGGAAGTATACCCCTCACTAGTGAGATCTGACCACAAACTAATCACCCTGGATATACATATCCCACCTCCACCCCCAGCACAAAAGACCACAGTGAAAAACTTCTCAAAAGCAGACTTCACTCTTCTTAAGACTGAGATGGTATCCTTTAAGCCCACTGTGCCAGTGGATACCACATCCCACAATGCCGAATCCTTCACAAATGCTTTCTATGGACATCTCCAAGAATACATGGATCATGCAATCCCAAACAAATGCAAGTCCCTCTCCACCAAATGTAAGCGTCCTGTCTGGTGGACCTCAGCCATAAACAAATTGTATAACAAAAGAAGGAAGCTACTGCACGTCAGAGCAAAATCCCATGAAGGGAAGACATTTCTGATCAACATTAGCAGAAAACTACGTTCTCTCATAAAAACATCCAAGGCAAACTTTGAGAGAAAAATCGCTAAGGACACTAAAGATAACCACAAAGCCTTCTTCAGCTATGTTAGAAACCTGGGCAGAAACCCTCAGATATGCTCAGAGTTGGTTCACAACAACAAAAAATACACTGAACCCACAGATATTGCTATCATTCTGGCTGACAGGTTCAGTGCAAATTTCTCGCCTCCTTCACCCCCAAAAGAAGAAATACTTATCCCAGTTGAATGTAATCTCCCTGTCATCTCAGATGTCCAAGTGAGAACCGCCCTAAACAAAGCAAAAAACACAGCATCAATGGGACCTGACAGTATCCCAGGGTGCGTGTTACGTGAACTCCGAGAGGAGCTAAACCCATACATAAAAATGCTATTTAACCTTAGCCTTACTTCGGGATATGTACCTGAACACTGGCGTGCAGCAACAGTGGTCCCACTCCACAAAGGGGGTGCCTCTACAGACCCTGGAAACTACCGCCCCATAAGCTTGACTAGCCTGGTCTGCAAAGCTATGGAAAGAATCATTATGGAACTCATAAACGGAGACATAGGGGACCTACAGACGCTTGACCCCACCCAGTTCGGCTTTGTAAAGGGCAGATCCTGCCTTTTAAACCTGGTTGACTTTTTCGAAACAGTCACTAGAGCCATTGATGAGGGCAAAGCAGTCCATACAGCATACCTGGACTTGGCTAAGGCCTTCGACACAATACCCCACTTAGGCATCATAGATAAGCTAAACAGCTTAAAAGTAAACCCTTATGTCACTAGATGGGTTGCAAACTGGCTAAAGGACAGAACCCATAAAGTTAAAATCACTGAAGCAATGTCAGACTCAAAGCCAGTCACAAGTGGTGTCCCACAGGGATCTGTCCTGGGACCCTTCTTGTTCGGCATTTATTTCTCAGATGTTAAAGCAAACATGGGAGGGCTGTGGCTGACAAAGTTCGCAGATGACTGCAAACTAGGTGATATAGTCGATACACCAGCAGATACACACATTAACGGACAACTGGTGCCGTAGTCACGGCCTTAAACTAAATGCCAAAAAATGTATAGTCATCCCTTTTGGAAAAAACAAAGTACCCACAAATTATCACATAGACAGTAACCCACTGAGTACGGAAAAAGTAATCAGAGACCTAGGGACCCAAGTAGACAGCGACCTCTCATTTGACAGCCACGTTGCCAAAGTGGTTAGAAAAACATTCTACCTTGCACACCTCATCATGAAGGGTTTCACATCCATATCCAAGGATGT
Source organism: Protopterus annectens (assembly GCF_019279795.1). Lineage (NCBI taxonomy): Eukaryota > Metazoa > Chordata > Ceratodontiformes > Protopteridae > Protopterus > Protopterus annectens. The sequence continues at coordinate 198,520,566 of NC_056740.1, forward strand.
CATTGTACCCCTATATTCCTCCCTCATCAGACCCATGATTGAGTACAATGCCCCATTTGGTATGTACCTCACCTGGAACTTGCAACAGCTGGAGAGACCACAAAAGTACCTCACCAAAAGGATCAAGGGTCTCCAACATATGTCTTATTCTGCCAGACTAAAGAAACTTCAGCTCTTTTCAGTAGCATACCGCCTGCTCAGAGGTGATCTCTGCCTGACGTACAAGGCCATGTCCAATCAGGATCTGATGGACATGCTCCACCTCAAAAAATCCAAATCCATCAGGACCACGAGAGCTAAAGACTTAAACCTCGGCACAAGTATGAATAGGACATGCTGGAGGGATAGATTCATAACCCAGAGGCTTCCCATGCTTTGGAACAGGATCCCAGTTCTTATTAGGCAGAGCCCCTCACTGACTCTCTTCAAGAGAAATCTTGATGAGTGGATGGGAGATCGTAAGTTTACCCCAGGGGTCACATCTGTGTCACTGCTAGACAGGGGCACAGTAAACTAATTCTATTATATAAGGGGACCTTCACTGTGTCACTACTAGACAGAGGCACAGTATTCTAGATTTATTCTGTACATTTTTGTACCATTTCATGGGGTGGCAAAAGCCACATCACTATGGCTAGGCTTACAAATGCCCCAGGGCAGATAGCCTAGTACTATACTATGAAACTATGAAACTAATCTCTGACTCTCCCTCTGGTCCCATCTCTGCTACTCAAGAAGCCTTTACATCTGTAGAAACCTGGCTTACCAACAACTAATTAATCCTGAACCCCAAAAAAACAAAACTTTTACTCTTGTTCCCTAAATCCCTTAACTATCTCAAAACTAACTTCTCCATTCTGTCTCTAAATAAGACTCCAATTGTCCCAGAAACTAACACCAAACTCCTTGGAATCACCATAGATGATCAACTCAAATTTGATTTGCACATAAACAACTGTATTAGGAAGACCCACCAGAAACTAGGACTTTTATACAGAAACAGAAAGTTTCTAACTTCCAAAGCCAAAGTAACCCTATACCATACTTATCTCCTACCTACTCTACTATACAGCTCACAAGTACTCACAAATCTAAACTCTACTCTCCTAGCAAAACTTAACTCAACATACAACGAAGTAGCCATATTCTCTGCCCAGCATACTTACAAAACTCATCACTGTGTCTCACTTCAGCAACTAAACTGACTGGAGCTTCCTAACCTGCTTCTTCTTTCCCAGCTCCAAATTATTCACTCTATATTACACTAACCAAACTATTGCCCTAACTTATCTTTTTACATATCCCACTACTCTCCAATAAGATCACTTCGAAGCTCAGAACAAGAACTACTACTTATCTATAAACCTAGGACTAATATGGGATGCAATGTATACAACTATCATCCTACCATAGCCTGGAAGAAACTTCCGCTCCATATTAGAGTCCTAAATCAACCAAAACAATCCAAAGCTGCTACTAAAGAACACTTAAAATCTACTATGATATAAAAGACATAATAATTATCTATAACTACCAGCATTAGTATTAGTACTACTGGTATTAACAACAGCATCAGTACTATTACTATCACTATTGTTAGCATTAGCATTAGTACTAGTAGTATTAGTATCAATACTATTACTAGCACTAGTGTTAGCATTAGTACTAGTAGTATTAGTATCATTATTATTACTAGCACTAGTGTTAGCATTAGCATTAGTACTAGTAGTATTAGTATCATTACTATTACTAGCACTAGTGTTAGCATTTGCATTAGTACTAGTAGTATTAGTATCATTACTATTACCAGCACTAGTGTTAGCATTCACATTAGTACTAGTATTAGTATTATTATTCTTTAACGATTACCATTCTGTTCTTACTTGCTTTTCTGTTTCCTTTAATATTCACTTAATCCCTTTATTATGTACTTGATGAAATGAGTTAATATAATTAATCACGGATGACTTGTAAAACCTCAAGCAATAATTCAGTTCCACAACCAACACCAAAACAGAAAACCAAAGTTGTAATAAATCCACTACAGCTTTGGATTGAGACTTACAACACCTCCTGGAACCTTAAAGAACTACATACTTTCTAGAAGACATGGTCCAAGGATACAAAAGACAGGAAGCCTTTTAAGTAAGTCTGTTGGTGTCTCTTGCACTCTCTCTCTCTCTTATTTTTTTGGAGAGGGTTCAAATGAATAGAATTTGAAAAAATATGTTTGAAGATGAAATTAAATTCCATGCTCTCTGCAAGAAAATGGAAAGGACAACTTTTTTTTTTAATATAGTTTGTCTTATAAAAACAGAATTTAGAATCGAGAAGAAAAACAGGTCTGTCTCAATTTGTCAAAGGACCAAAATATCGAAACCCATATGGACAACAACTGGGTTTGTTGAATATTTATGACCGAGATCACAGTACAGTAGGGATCAGGGAATTTATCCTCTTCCCCACTATTGTGCAATCTCGGAGTTGGTGTAAATAATTAGCAGGGGTGTAGGGGATGCAGAGAGGCTTGCCCCCTGCAAAAATGTTTTGCTGGTAGGTATTGTTTAGCTTTATGTTAGTTTTTCAATTAAGTGCATTGCTGAGCATATGGGCGTCAACAGTGTGTTTTTTTGATAAATTGTCACAGATCCAGAAAAAACATGTATACATTTCTGGTGACTTGTGTAAACATTTCAAAGGATGCAACATTATCACTGCAAGAATTTCAGAAACTAGGGGTAAAAACCAAAACCCAAACCAAAACCATTTTATGATAAAAGACTTTACTAAAGTAAAACCTAGATAAAGACATTCTTCCCCTGGATATAACATAATCTGCCTAGACCGTCAAAAGAAAAAGGGAGGTGGAGTAATCATTTTCTATTCCAATAACCTTACTATCTCACCTCCTATGCATTCTATCCCATCCTTTACTCTGGCTGAAGTACTGGCAGCTAACCTTCAGATCAATGAATATACTACCATTACCATAGTAGCCATTCATATTCCACCAGGAGATAACATTCCCCCTGCTAGAAAATAGTCTCTCATAATTCTCTCAAAACATCCCAAATGAAACTATCCTTCTCGGGGATGTTAATATTAACTGGTAAACCCTTAGTAATCCAAACTCTCCATATCATATCAATTTATATGGATTTAAAAACTAATCTCTCAACCAACCCATACAAACAACCCTCACTCTCCTAGCACCTTTAATCACCATCTCCCTAAACCACAAAGAATTATCGCCTGCCATCAACTTTCCAAGTTTAACCCAGAAACTTTTACAATCCTCCTCTCTAGAGTAAATTGGAACTTCCTCACCCAGCTTCCACTTGATGAAGCAGTCCAAGCTTTTAACACAACATTTCTTAACATCTTAAACTCACTAGCCCCACTCCGGAAAGTAAGAGTTAAAGCTGATGTATCCCCTTGGTTATCGAAAATAACCCGGACCCTCATGAAAACCAGAGATTGGGCTTGGAAAACATGGTTACTATCCAAACCCCCTGCCATCCTGATTAGGTATAAAGAACTAGGAAATCAGTCTAAAAATCTCATAACTCATCCAAACTCTACCCCACGCATTAATTTACATACCTTTACTGAACTAATAACTGAACCTACACACTATAATAACTCACATACTCCAAGTACCTTAACTGACTGGATACTAGTATCTGACCCTTCTATATATCATAACCCTGAAACCCTAGCTAACACCCTTAGTGATCGCTCCCAATAAAAGTCACTAGATTTGCTCCCCATTTTACCAGATCTCATAGATATATGACTTTCCGTAAACTTTACAACTTCTCTCCTGACACATTTAGGACACTTCTTGCTAGACTAAACTGGACTCACCTTAATGACCTTACTCTGGACGAAGCAGTCCATTCTTTTAACTCGATCTTCCTACATATACTAAACTCTCTCGCACCTCTTCACACTGTTAGAATAAAATCGAAAATATCCCCATGGTTCTCTAAGGAAACCCGCACCCTAATGAGAAACAGGGACAGGCACTAGAAAATAAATACAAACTCCCCTCTGACTTGCAAAAGTACAAAGAATTTAGAAATTAACAAAAAATGGTATTACCAAAGATAAAAAGGATTTCTATTTTAACCCTCCTACAGCACCAAAATCTAATCCCAGAAAGTTTTGGAATTCAGTTAACCAAATACTGCACCCAGGCAACCCCCCCAAACCCCTAGCCAAATAAGACAGCTGATGAAACTGCCACTATCTTTAATACCTTCTTTATTTACACTGTAACTAAAATGATTAGTACAAACCCTACTCCAGCTAAAAAGTCTGATCTAACAGTCATATCTCCTAGCTCCAACCCCTCTAAACCCTTTTCTTTGCAACCTGTACTGTATCAACTACATACATCAAATCTCTACTCTCTAAATTAAAACTGTGCTCATCTTCTGCTGATAACGTTCCTTCCTACTTCCTCCAGATAGCTGCTGATGCTCTTGCTTTTCCTGTAGCCATCTTAATCAACTGCTCTATCTCCAAATCAAAAGTTCCATCCATCTGGAAAGAATTTTACACATTACCTATCCACAAGTGAGGTAACTCCCAAGAAATCTCTAACTTTAGGCCCATAGCCATTCTGTCATCTCTCTCTAAGGTACTTGAAAAATGTACCCATAAGCAAACTCTGGAATACCTAACACTGGGAAACCTACTTACACCCACTCAGCATGGAGTCCGGCCAAAACATAGCACAACCACTGCCTTTTTCTCCTTTACTAATACTATCTCACTGACTCGTGACAATAACAAACTCGTATCCTGCTTATTTCTAGACCTTTCTAAGGCTTTTGATACCGTCTCACATTCTCTGCTTCTGGCTAAACTAACTAACCTCAGTTTCTCCTCTGCTACTGTCTCCTGGTTCTCTAGCTATCTCTCTGATCGACTACAATCAGTGAAATGGCTCTCTGCACTCTCCCCCCCCATCCCAGTAAAAATGGGAGTTCCTCAATGATCCATACTGGGCCCATTGCTATTTAATATCTTTACCAATCAACTCTATACCTCTTGCTCTGAGTCATCACTTGTACAATATGCAGATGACTCCACTGTGATTACAATCTCTGACTCTCCCTCTGGTCTCATATCTGCTACTCAATAAGCCTTTACATATGTAGAAACCTGGCTTACCCATATCCCACTACTCTCCAATAAGATCACTTTGAAGCTCAGATCAAGAACTACTACTTATCTATAAACCTAGGACTAATATGAGATGTAATGTATACAACTATCATCTTACCATAGCCTGGAACAAACTTCCGCTCCACATTAGAGTCCTAAATCAACCAAAACAATTCAAAGCTGCTACTAAAGAACACTTAAAGTCTACTATGATATAAAAGACATAATAATTATCTAATCTTCCTCATACTAGATAAAAAATCCTCAGAATATGCTTTGTAATTTTATTTTTGTTTGTATATTTCCATCTGTTATATTTTTAAATTGTAATCGTATAATATTTTTGGAGCTTTTCTCCCCAGGCCTCTGCTGAAAAAGGGCTAATTTTTTAGCTCAGACGGACTCTCCCGGCCAACAAATGTAAAATAAATAAAATAAATAAAAAGACAAAAAAACATTTCTACTACAACTCTCCAATGACTCTAAAATCTGATCCAAAAAAAAATCTGGAATGCTATAAACCAAATACTACACCCAGGTAACCCTACTTCACCCAACCCATGCCTTGGAAAGTCGCCAGAAGAAATAGCCAACACCTTCAATACCTATTTTATAGAATCTATATCCAAGCTATTCAACCCCAACCCCAACCTTCCAAACATCTTTGCTCCCAACTGTCAGGAACCTTCACTGACTTCTAACTCTATAAACACTTTTTCCCTAAAACCTGTTCCTATTACCTATATCAAAACCCTTCTGTCTAAGTTAAAACCATGCTCTGTATCTGCTGACAACATCCCCTCTTATTTTCTCCAGATAGAAGCTCCCTCTCTTGCTCTGCCTGTATCTATCATATAAATAGTTCCATCTCTGAATCCAAAGTCCCATTACTCTGGAAACAATTATGCACCCTACCGATTCATAAAGGAGGTAACTCCTCTGAAATCTCTAATTTCAGGCCTATTGCTATCCTCTCTCCTCTCTCTAAAGTCTTGGAGAAATGTACACATAAACAAGTTATTCTATATGTCATACAAGAAAATCTACTCGCTCCCACACAGCATGGGTTCAGACCTAAACACAGTACCACCACAGCTCTACTATCTTTCTTCAACACTATCTCTTTAGCCAGAGATGACCATAAACTAATCTCTTGCACATTCCTTGATCTTTCAAAGGCTTTCAATACTGTTTCTCACCTCCTGCTACTAAACAAACTGTCTGACCTCAACTTCTCCGCAGATACACTTGCATGGCTCTCCAGCTATATCACTGACAGACTGCAATCAGTAAGATGGCACTATCTAGTACCCTGCCAGTAAAAATGGGTGTCCTCCAGGGATCCATTCTTGGTCCATTACTCTTTAACATCTTCATCAACTTACTCTAGTCTCCCTGCCCACTTTGATAGTTCAATATGCAGATGACTCCACAGTCATCACCATTGCCAACTCCCCCCTCTGGACACGTGTCAGCTACCCAGTTATCTTTTAACTCAGTCGAGACAAGGCTCTCTAATAATCAGCTCATCCTCAATCCTAAAAAAACAAAGCTGTAACTCTTTCTCCCCAAAACAGTCCACCACATTTAAACTTCCCTCTCTATAATGTCCCTAAATAATACCCCTATCAAGGTTGAATTCTGCACAAAACTCCTTGGTATTACCATCGACGATCACCTAAAATTCGACCTTCACATAAATAATTGTATTAGAAAAACCCATCTGAAACTAGAACTATTATATAGGAATACAACATGTCACACCACAGAAACTAGGATCTCTCTCATGCATGCTCACCTTCTATCCTGCTTAACATACTGCTCTCAAATACTCACAAATCTTAACTCCTCACTACTTACCAAGCTTGAGTTAACCTATCACATAATAGCTAGATTTGTAACTCTGCACCACTGTCTCTCTCTAAAATACTTAAACTGGCTTGAATTTCCTCAACTGCTTCCCCTCTCACAGCTGCAAATCATACATTCCATTCTACATCAGCCCGCCTTCTGTCCAGCCCTAAACTCCCTCATCTCCCTCAACTCTCCTACTACAGGACATCTCTGGAGTTCAACCCATGATTTATTACAAATCTATAAATCCAAGTCAAACACCGGGTGCAACATATACAGCTACAACCCCTCCTTAGCATGGAACAAACTCTCACTAGAAATCCGAACTTTCATACATCCTAAACAACTTAAATTGGCTACAAGAGTACTATATATGGCACTAGACTTGCTACTGTTCTCACCCTTCTTAAATACAACCATTAAACCCAGAAACTTTCTTTTCACTCCTCCATCAGTCCCTAACTTCTATTCTGCTCTACTCTTTCTTTAGAACTCCTGTCACTGTACACATTTTTCGATTCTGGAAAAAGTTTATGTATTACTTAACTTCTACCCTAATTTAGCAAACTTCCTACGCATCTATTCTAACTTCCTATATATGTATACCTTTATATATAATGATGTACTGTTGTTGTTTACACTGCTTTTTCTCTATGGACTTTGACTACTAAGCAATATGTATTACTGAAGAGTTTTTTAAATTTCCTTGAAATTATATAATTGTTTGTTTATATTACTTGGAGCTTTTCTCCCCAGGGCTCTGCTGAAAAAGGGCTTTATCCCAGTCAGACATTCCCAGTCAACAAATGTAAAATAAAAATAAAAAAAATTTGGAACAGAGCATTATGTTTAAGGGTTTACAAATCTTTAAACTCCTCTCTTTATACCTTGCACCTGAAGAAAATGAGTTGCATTTAAAATAAGAACACACTTCCACTGACTGTACCCTTAAGTAGTTGATAGTCTTACAACGAAAGGATGATAACAGGCTGTATGACCTAACACAAACTGTATTAAGCATGTTCAGGAATCTCTGACAACATTTTAGCTGCTAATACCTTAGAGGGAAAAGGCAAAGCTGTTTATTACATCTGCCAAGAAAAGAAGAAAATTCCAAACTGATTTTAAAGTATTTTTCCTCAGGCTCCATTTTTTATTAGAATCTTCAACATGCAGGGACATTCCTGAATACACAACTACACACATCACTAAGTCATCATGAAGCAACAGGCATTAATCTCTCCTACAGAAACTACAAGGGAAGTGGACACCCAGGCTTTCAGCAACATGAGCATGCAAACAAACAGATGCAAACAAAAATAAAAAAAAATTATAAAACTCAAAGCTGAAATCTCAGCTTGCAGCATAGTAAAAGGAAACTGTGTTTCAGGGCTGCAAACAGAAGAACATGAGAATGGAGTGTACAGCTGAGGAATGGACACTGACAATCTTTCAAATGCTTCACTACCATCCCACACTTTTCCCCACCAGTTTCCAAGTTTTACTAAGAGTGAGAATTTTCTTTTTATTTCACAGACTTCATTTAAATGTTATCTTATGTATAAAGAACGGTAAGTAAAGGTGCCTGTTATTAAGCCTGGTAATATGTAAGATTTTGATTTGCAAGACTCTTTCATGATATCCTCGTCTTGAGGAGTTAATGTTTGTTACGTGACTTGAGCTACATGTATGCCTGCATTCCTTAATGACATAATACTTACTTTTCAGAACCTGTTTTCACTCAAAATACAAGCAGCTGTTCAAAAATTATTTACAAAAATCTGCTAACTTTTTATTCAGCTAACAGGAAAGTACTTTTATATGATTCAAGAACAAAAAAATTCTTACCAAGTAGCAAACAAGTGAGGGAGCCACAGACTATCCCAGTACGCAGTGGGTGAAATAATGGTGCACCAACCCATATCAGGATGCACAAAGGGACTCACTGTCATATGCGCATCCTTTCCTTACAAAAAGTTTTTTTTTTTGTTTGTATTTTTTGTATAGATGCCTTATTACTGTTCTTGGAGGTCAGCATCAAAAATAAAAATTAAGTCATTTATTGAACCTGTATGTCAATGGATTTAATTTTGTAAGTCACTTTGACCTTATATTTTTTAACTCATTTGTAGGTAAAAGGTAAATATTAATCACAAAAAAATAGAGTCCAAGATAGCCACCACAATAGTGCAGAGGCACAGCATCCATCTACATCACGGGTGACTTCATATTGGGAAGAGATTCATCACCAGTATATTGGGCCAGTGGGGATAATAGGTAATTCCAATATCTGTGCAACCTATGATGGAGACCAGCAGCCTCGCAGGACATCTCAGCTTGACACAAGGGGATGGTGACTGCATCCTGATGTCATTGCACTAGCTTTTTCCACACCTAGGGGGATTGACTGGCCTCTGCAAGTATGATACCTCCCACTACCTGCACTCATCCCTTTCTGCAGAATGCATCACTCCTAAAAACCTAAATAATGAGTACAACTGAGGTGAATTTCCCAAGTAACAAGGGACCACCCAGTGAAGGATCAGAGCTAGGGTCCCTAGCAAGGAGTCATTGTGGGTTCCAGGGATGAGCAATCACAGAAGCCAGGCAGAACAGCCTCAGGTTGTGCGGAACTAAGGCATAAAAAAGCCAAGTCCAGTATTATGGTAAGGAACATTATTAATGGTAGATATTAGTGTTGGTACTACTACTACTACCATTTAAGTGTTGCCAAGAATTTGTATATAGTATTCTCTTTTTCTTGTTTTTTTTCTGCTTGCTTTAATATTTGATTAACCTCTTTATTATTTAATTGATAAAATGATTTTGGCTGGATAATTTATCAAGAAAGTCTTACAAACACAAACATTTTTGGAAGATGTGAGTTAAGGTACTAAATGCAAGAAAAATTTAAAGTATTGGATGCCTACATTTGTTCTGTTTTCTTTTTGCTTTATTTATTTATGTGCATATATATGTATGTATGTATGTATGTATGTTAAGACTGATGTAGAAGACAAATCTGATAGATGACTTTGACTGGATAATCAGGATATCAAATGATGACTGGGAAATGGATTTAGTCTACTTGGACCTGAGCAGTTTATTTGATATTCTAATATTATTGCTATTAATGTGGGTGTTCTCCAGGGAATCAGTAATGGACCCATTTCACAGGTATACCTTTACATCTAGATCTCCTCTTATAGTTACGATAGGTATCACCAAATTTGCTTATGATATGAAGACTGGGACAATGTTGTAAATGTAAATGATCAATATACTATTCAGAATTTGCTACGCAGGTATGATTTAAAGTTCTGGGATATGACTTTTAATGCTAATAAATCCAAAGCTGTTCCCTTCAGAAAGAAAGACTTGTGTTACCCACACACTACAAATGACATTGTTTTATCAAGCATAGAAAAGATTAGCGATCTGGGACTTATAATTGACAAGAAATTCTCTTTCCACTCCCAGCTTATTGAGACGATTAGAAAATGTTATTCTGAGTGAAAGTTCATGTTAGGCACTATTAGCAGCAGGGAAGCTGTTGTTTTATTGCCAGTTGATAAAGCAATAATAAGACCTACTATTGAATATTGGGCCTTAGTATGTATTTACGATAAATACTCAGTTAATAAACTCAAAAGACTACAAAGAACATTTATATGGTAAATTTCATCAGCAAGACTCATTGATTATAATGAAAGATTAAAACAGATCTGTTTATTTACTTATTAATTTTTAGACAGGTGAGAGGGGACTTGATACTTATCTGTAAGAGTATGAACAATGACTTTTTTGGTGTGACTCTAGGGGTTTTATTTAGATCTTCCTCCACTGAGACTAGGAATATCAGTAAAACAGTTGAAACAACCAGGGCAAAATCAGCTTTCCCTACCAAAATATTTCACAATACAGCAGGAAATGGTGGAACATTGCTTCTTTACGACTAAAACATTTGTGTACTTGCATAGCTTTTAAATGTGGCCTGGACAGCTAGATGGGTGAGAGGGCATTTTATTCAAGGTTGAAAGAAGGCAGCCATTCTGAAGTCTTAAATTAGGCTTACAGACTGTTTTGTTTACATATTAAAACACTGAAACTTCATCGCAATAGAAGGTTTAATTAACAAAGTAGAAAAGTGGTGGCAAGGATGTCAACAAGGGTAAAACTCTGGCCAGACAACAGAGCACAGATGGTCATGGCAAATGAAGTATACTCGTATGAAAGCATGCTGAGCAAATGCTTGTCAATGGGGCAGTACTGGTTTGGTCATCTTCAATAGATTCTTAAGCTACTTTGCAGAAGAAGAAAGTTTTGGATATTTGCTGAATAAACACAAGTATGCACCAAAGCTGATATAGAAGAACTCACAGAAAAGAAGTTACATGGCAAAATTAAAAAAAATGATCTAAGATATGGCTGCTTTACTTTAAAACATTCAGCCATTTGCAGATTATACAATTAATTCAATTCAGTGCCATGAGAGTGCCATATTCAGTGCTAGCACTCAGTGGGTACAGTACAGAAGAACATGTGCTAAAGTGGGCACCCACTCATCACAGGATCCCCTCACTCACAATCTTACACAGCTACAGTTGTAGAGGAATGCCAACTTACCTACAGCTTGCAATTCGATTTAATGCAACAAAAAATACAATAACGTATCTGGTAAGTAAATATTGAAGAAAAAATGTTATTGAAACAAAAGCAGCACCACCAAATAAGGAAACAATGCTGAATTAATCATGTCAAATTATATAAATGTGACCATACAATGTAAAACAGCAGCTAGTGTGGCTGTAAAAATACTGGAATGCATAGAAACTGGCAGTACTAGTTGAAAATGAGTTATCAGTTATTTTTCAGTAAACATATTTGGTAAGACACTATTTGCAATAATATGTGTAGCTTTAAAGACATCATTATTCTAAGCACATAGATAATGTGCAGATAGTTCAGAGAACATGAAACAATGGTATTATGCAAATAAGTCCACAAACAGAATGTGTAGAAGAGCTAAACATGTACAGACTTGAAGTAAACAGACAACATGATTATAAAAGGTACTTTTTAAGAATGTTACGGTTATCATTACAGCCAAAGTGGCTAAGCTATTTTAGAAAATAAAAAACATAAAGTAATGAGAATAAGAGGAATTTGAATATAAATCAAAGGCAGCCCAAGACAGACATGAGGAAACATTATTTTACAGAAAGTGTAGTAGATGTTTGGAACATTGTTGCATTATTTTAAAATCTGCACTTAAAGTTACTTTTTAGTCGAATTTGATCGAAAGTTTGTTTGTTTGTTTAATTTAACTGTTGAGTCTGCCCACTAAAGTGTGCTAGCCTGTGTAACTGATTTATCACTGTTTCTGCATTTTCTGTGTGTTTCTATCAAAAAAACAAAAAAAAAAAAAAAAATCCTTGTTTTCCCGCCTCTCCTCAACTAGTTTAGACCAGTTTACAGGCATTGCTGTATTCTGGGCTGTGGTGTAGTTCCTGTGTTGTCCATTACCTTACTTGGCTAGAAGGACGTTTCTTTGCTCACCAGTGGGAGTGGGGAGCCTTGAGCAGCCTACCTGTCCCTGTAGGAAGTGACCTCAGCACAAGAGCTGTAGTAATTGGTTGTTTTGGACCATTTCTAGCTCTTTTGTAGTTCACTGTTTAAAATCCGCCTCTGGGTGTTTTTTTCTGGCTATACTACTCAGACAAGCTCCTCGTGGTCCTGCAGAGTGGTCCTAGCTACAGAGAACTCAGAAAAGCGACTACTTTCTGGATTTAAGTATATTTGCTGTTTTTTTACTTGGAATAGCTTCTCTAGCTTACCCTAAACAAGCTTAAACTGTTTTTTTAGCTGTTTGCTGCATTATTTTAAAATCTGCACTTAAAGTTACTTTTTAGTCGAATTTGATCAAAAGTTTGTTTGTTTGTTTAATTTAACTGTTGAGGCTGCCCACTAAAGTGGGCTAGCCTGTGTAACTGATTTATCACTTTTTCTGCATTTTTGTGTGTTTCTATCAAAAAAACAAAAAAAAAATCCTTGTTTTCCCGCCTCTCCTCGACTAGTTTAGACCAGTTTACAGGTATTGCTGTATTCTGGGCTGTGGTGTAGTTCCTGTGTTGTCCATTACCTTACTTGGATAGAGGCAAGTTTCTTTGCTCACCAGTGGGAGTGGGGAGCCTTGAGCAGCCTACCTGTCCCTGTAGGAAGTGACCTTAGCACAAGAGCTGTAGTAATTGGTTGTTTTGGACCATTTCTAGCTCTTTTGTAGTTCCCTGTTTAAAATCCGCCTCTGGGCATTTTTGCGCGGTTGTGCGCAGCGCCGGTTAAACAAGGTTAAACTTCTTCTGGCTCCGCCAAGTCTGCTCTTCAAATTTTCCCTTAAGGAAGCTCTACTCTTAGTATAATCAGACTACTCGCTATATTATAAGCCTAGCACTTGTTCTCAAAACTTCTCTACTAAGTAAGCACTCTCGTACTAAGTAAGCACTACATCCATCTACCACCCCTGTGAATATCCAATTCCCTTAAAGGCACAGCACTCCCTTATACTGTTCTAGCATGTCGAGTGGTAGATTACTGGCTTCCTCTCCAGTTCAGCTGGTTAATTTGGGTATCTTGAGACAATGCTACAATTGTCTCATGTACACAGACAACCCTCTCCTCCTCCCAACAAACACAAATACATGTGAGAGATGCAACTATATAGCCAAACTGGAGGCTGAACTCTCTCAACTCAGGGCTGGCATGACCAGACAGGAGGAGATGGTAACCGCACAAACAACAAACCCAGTCCTACATAGACCTACCACAACTGCAAACCAAACACATAAAAACACAAAGACATACTCGGAGGTTCTAATAAAAAACTTACCAAAACAACAGAGGCTCCCAAAGCAGACATCCAAAAATCCACCACCTCAAAACAAAACACATGCAACACATACTTCAAAAAATCAGTGTGTCAACCAATCACAGCCCTTAAGGCCAAACACCATGCCTGAAAAACTAGTAATAGGTGACTCTATAGCCAGATACACTGATGTCCCGCTTACCAGGCTGAACAAGGAGAGGGTGACTGTGAGCTGCCTATCGGGAGCTAGGATCCGCCACATAACACACGCACTCAGGTCACTCCAAAGCAAGTACAAATATGACTCCATCATTGTCCATGCTGGCGTGAATGACCTGAGATGTACCTCCCTGAACTACATGAAAAGAGACATAGAGGAGCTCTCTGATTATGTAGCCCAAGCTGGTATGACCCTGACCCTGAGCAGCATCTTGCCCTCACCAAGAATGATGCCACAATACAAAGACAAGATGATCAGCTTTAATAATTGGCTCAAGTACTGGTGTCATTCTAAGGGGATCCAATGTCTGCCTGGGATGACATGTTGGACAAGCCACGCTGCTTCGCAGGGGATGGCTTGCACCTGTCACCACTGGGCTTCCGGATATTGGCTAAGGCTCTTGCCACCCCCATAGTGCCTTTTTTAGGCAAGGCTCAAAAGACAAACCCACCTTCTTAGAAAACAAAAATGGAAAAAAACTAAGGGTAATGCTGCTCAACGCCAGAAGTCTAAATCTCAAGATGCAGGCACTCGATGCACTCCTCAGTATGGAGAACATCGACGTCTGTGCAGTAACTGAAACCTGGTTCAAGGCTCCTGAGAGCACCCCAGTGCTACCAGGCTATACCTCGTATCATGCTTTTCGGCCCCAAAACCCGGGCCGAACCACAAAGGGAGAGGGAGTGTCCATTTTCATCAAGGACACCCACACCTCCAGGTTAGTAGCAACACATGAAGCATCAGAAACCATACAGGTGCAACTAACCATAGGCAAAACTTCTATACAACTGGTAGCATGTTACAGACCGCCCTCCCAATCTCAGGAACCCCACTCAGCCTTCCTGAAGACATTGGAGAATATGAATGTATCACAAAATACCATCATACTGGGAGACTTCAACTACCCAAACATAGATTGGGTACATTATTTTAGCCCTAACACCCTAGCCCAAAGGTTCCTGGAATTCATAAATTCAAATGCACTGGAACAACTAGTCACCTCTCCCACTAGGGGAGAAAATATACTAGACCTGATCATCATAAACATGGGGACAAAATGCTCCACACCGGAGGTATACCCCTCACTAGTGAGATCTGACCACAAACTAATCACCCTGGATATACATATCCCACCTCCACCCCCAGCACAAAAGACCACAGTGAAAAACTTCTCAAAAGCAGACTTCACTCTTCTTAAGACTGAGATGGTATCCTTTAAGCCCACTGGCCAGTGGATACCACATCCCACAATGCCGAATCCTTCACAAATGCTTTCTATGGATATCTCCAAGAATGCATGGATCATGCAATCCCAAATAAATCCAAGTCCCTCTCCACCAAAGGCAAGCATCCTGTCTGGTGGACCTCTACCATTAACAAATTGTATAACAAAAGAAGGAAGCTACTGCACGACAGAGCAAAATCCCATAAAGGGAAGACATCTCTGATCAACATTAGCAGAAAACTACGTTCTCTCATAAAAACATCCAAGGCCAACTTTGAGAGAAAAATCGCTAAGGACACTAAAGATAACCACAAAGCCTTCTTCAGCTATGTTAGAAACCTGGGCAGAAACCCTCAGATATGCTCAGAGTTAGTTCACAACAACAAAAAATACACTGAACCCACAGATATTGCCAACATTCTGGCTGATAGGTTCAGTACAAATTTCTCCCCTCCCTCACCCCCAAAAGAAGAAATACTTATCCCAGCTGAATGTAATCCCCCTGTCATCTCAGATGTCCCAGTGAGAACCGCCCTCAACAAAGCTAAAAACACAGCATCAATGGGACCTGATGGTATCCCGGGTTGCGTGCTACGTGAACTCCAAGAGGAGCTAAACCCGCACATAAAAATGCTATGTAACCTTAGCCTTACTACAGGATATGTACCTGAACACTGGCGTACAGCAACAGTGGTCCCACTCCACAAAGGGGGTACCTCTACAGGCCCTGGGAACTACCGCCCCATAAGCTTGACCAGCCTGGTCTGCAAGGCTATGGAAAGAATCATTATGGAACTCATAAACAGAGACATAGGAGACCTACAGACACTTGACCCCACCCAGTTCGGCTTTGTAAAGGGCAGATCCTGCCTTTTGAACCTGGTTGACTTTTTTGAAACAGTCACTAGAGCCATTGATAAGAGCAAAGCAGTCCATACAGCCTACCTGGACTTGGCTAAGGCCTTCGACACAATACCCCACTCAGGCATCATAGATAAGCTCAACAGCTTAAACGTAAACCCTTATGTCACTAGATGGGTTGCAAACTGGCTAAAGGACAGAACCCATAAAGTTAAAATCGCTGGAGCAATGTCAGACTCAATGCCAGTCACAAGTGGTGTCCCACAGGGATCTGTCCTGGGACCCCTCTTGTTCGGCATTTATTTCTCAGATGTTAAAGCAAACATGGGAGGGTTGTGGCTGACAAAGTTCGCAGATGACTGCAAACTAGGCGCCATA
Organism: Protopterus annectens; assembly: GCF_019279795.1. Classification (NCBI taxonomy): domain Eukaryota; kingdom Metazoa; phylum Chordata; order Ceratodontiformes; family Protopteridae; genus Protopterus; species Protopterus annectens. Next base: position 198,537,144 of record NC_056740.1, read on the forward strand.
GTCAATACACCAGCAGACACATACATCCTACAAAAAGGCTTCACAGAAATGGACAACTGGTGCCGGAGTCACGGCCTTAAACTAAATGCCAAAAAATGTATAGTCATCCCCTTTGGGAAAAACAAAGTACCCACAAATTATCACATAGACAGCAACCCACTGAGTATGGAAAAAGTAATCAGAAACCTAGGGACCCAAGTCGACAGCGGCCTCTCATTTGACACCCACGTTGCCAAAGTGGTTAGAAAAACATTCCATCTTGCACACCTCATCATGAAGGGATTCACATCCAGATCCAAGGATGTCATTGTACCCCTATACTCCTCCCTCATCAGACCCATGATTGAGTACAATGCCCCATTTGGTATGTACCTCACCCGGCATTTGCAACAACTGGAGAGACCACAAAAGTACCTCACCAAGAGGATCAAGGGTCTCCAACATATGTCTTATTCTGCCAGACTAAAGAAACTCCAGCTCTATTCAGTAGCATACCGCCTGCTCAGAGGTGATCTCTGCCTGACGTACAAGGCCATGTCCAATCAGGATCTGATGGACATGTTCCGCCTCAAAAAATCCAAATCCATCACAACCACGAGAGCTAAAGACTTAAACCTCGGCACAAGTATGAATAGGACATGCTGGAGGGATAGACTCATAACCCAGAGGCCTCCTATGCTTTGGAATAAGATCCCAGTTCATGTTAGGCAGAGCCCCTCACTGACTCTCTTCAAGAGAAATCTTGATGAGTGGATGGGAGATTGTAAGTTTACACCAGGGGTCACATCTGTGTCACTGCTACACAGGAGCACAGTAAACTAATTCTACTATATAAGAGGACCTTCACTGTGTCACTACTAGACAGAGGCACAATATTCTAAATCTATTCTGTGCATTTTGTACCATTTCATGGGGTGGCGAAAGCCACATCAGTATGGCTAGGCTTACAAATGCCCCAGGGCAGATAGCCTAGTACTAAACTATGAAACTATGAAACTATAAAATGATTGCCAGGTCCAATGTAGTGAAAGAATTCAAGAATGTATGGAACAGACAGCACATAATTATTTTGAGAGGTGGGAAAACAAGCTGTTAGCTAATAAAGATCTGCAGTTATCCAACAGACAGGGAAAGGGGTAGACCGGTTGGACAACATAGTCTATATTTGCAATCAAAATACATGTTGCTAGCCAACTCCATAGAGCACAGAGATAAAGCCCTAACTGTGACCCAAACAACCCACGACTTATTAATGACTCGGCTGGTGGTGGAGAAGTAGGAAAGTGTGGAAGTGAGAGACCAACGTCTTCTTTCCCATATTATGTGTGAGGGCTGGATGGATCACTCCAATGTTATACTGACACCCGGTGAAAGCTGGGTGTTACTGTATACAACCTATGAGTCAGACGTTTAGTTTACAACACCAAAATCTCACTTACTCGACTTTCATAATCCCGAGACAAAAAGGCCGACAACCCCATATCACACTGACATCCTGGAATACCGACTTTCCACTCCAGGTAAGAAACCACTTAGCCAGCCTGAAAAATAAATTAAAACTGAAGCGAATTAAACCCACCCATGTGGGGACTTCACCCCCCGAACTAAGCATAACCTCCAAGATCACACTACCTCAGGGGGTAAGGGGCAAAGTTCAACATGGTGGCCAAGTGGTTACTCACTTGGAGTGGAAAGTCAGTGTTCTGAGATGTCAGTGATATGCGGTTGTCGGCCTTTTAGTCTCGGCATTATGAAAGTTGGGTAAGTGGTATTTTGGTCTTGTGAGGTAGACCCCAGTCAGGATATGCTGTTGGTGCTGCCAAGCAAGGAACATTTGCTGTAGTTGTCACAGTGAGCATATAAGTTTCAGCGCTAATGTCTCTCCACTTCAACAGGTACACACAGTAAGCCACCAAGGGGACAGACTAGGTGAACACCCCCACTCTGATTGGCTCTTGCATCAGTTGTGGGAAATGAATGAATTTTGTCCATGACAACAGGGTTGGAATGATGCCAAGTGCAGTGTTATAGTTAAAAAGTATTTCTCTATTGTTTCCAATGTGTTTAATTTATCCAATTCTACCTTCCTTACACAGGATGCAAAAGCTGCATTCAACATGTTGGCAAAATGACAAACTAATTGCAGCTGCATTCATTGCCAAACTAATAGCAATTAATTTGACTGCACTTTCCTACATCCAAATTCTTTATCAGTACATTTTTTATCCATAAGCTGGTTCATATCTAGTCTCTCTAATAAGACTGAACATAAATAAGCAAAGAACTACCATTTCGCCCTTTAATATCAATGCCAGGATCTTCGAGAGCTCCATTTGAACAAAATGACAGCTTCAGTACTACTACATTTTCTCCTGATATCCTGCTATAGGAATTGTCCCAGTCCTTATAAATACTCCACTCCAAGAAAGTGTTTATTCATTCCTCTACTGGCTAAGTTATAGAACTAATGAAGCCAAGGGGAAAACAAAGTTAATGTTTCTTGCAAGACTAGCTTTACAGGTCTCCTGCAGAACTCCACTTCAGTTCAGAACTCTGGACAGCTCCATATTCAACAGTTTCCCACACTATACATACCTGATGCCTGTTTTGTCTTGCAGCTCAGGTAATTTAAATTACTAACAACAATTCTACGAAGATATCCACACTACACTGTGTGCCTCCTTTTAAAAAATATTGTTCTTTCTTCTCTGACTGTGACCTACGTCTCATCACAGTTATCACTCTCACAATCCATTTTGCTCACATGGATTCAAGCAGGATGTTTCTACTGCCTCATATCTTGTTAATTTTCCACCTACCTGCAACCCATAAGGTAAAGTATACATCACTGTTTTGGTTTACTTAACAGTCAGATTTAATCTGTTGTGCAATTGCTTATGTTGATTCATATTAGATAACATCTAGCATACAAACATTGTTTTTTTCCATTATTTCAGTCTCATTTATATGTTCATAGTAAGAACTAGGTTAGCTGCCCTTGTAGGGCAATTAAAGCCTAGCCAATTTCCCTCAGTGAGAATCAAACCTTATATCTTCAGTGTGTGATGTAAACACCTTAACCATTATGCTGACTTCCAATCCCAAAATGATAAAATTTGCTGATTAACTATGAATGCCACAGGAGACCTTTTATGCCTTTCTTCTCTATTATGTCAGCCCCATTTAACCAATTTCATTAATAAGCAGTGACCTGACTACCCACCTTCGTACCAGTCAGTAATTATATTTTATTTTCTAGGAACTCCTACCATTTTTATCTATTAACTCAAACATATTTACACTCCCTTAATCAGTTTTGCTGCAGTTCAGTGTTTTAGAACTAAATGTTACCCACAGTCCTCCATTTAACTCCATAACACACACCAGCATGCCACCTATGCCTTACTGCTGTTGTACCACTTCGGCAGCCCACCCTTCCCTAATGACCCTCCCCTCCTCCCATGATACTACACTCTACAGGTCACACTTATTCTGCTTATACATGTTAACTCACTGCACAGCAGTCCTTATGTAAAAGGCATACTCCATAGCTGATCAGTCCTTATATAAAAGGCATACTCCACAGCTGATCAAGTTAAAACCAAATAATAGTTAAACTTTTTATAACTCCCACATACGATATTTATTTTAATTTCAATATCTGCATGTAGTATAACTATTACTGCATGTGCAGTACTGTGCTTCATTGATGCTCTTATCAATTTATCAGGGTGAGGAATGTGCACGGGTTAACATATTTAATCAAGACTCATGAGCCATTATTAAAAATAACTTTTCCTTGTCTAACTACTACTTAGAGTACACTTTTCTAGTCTTAGCTACTTGAGAAATCAAGTCTCCCTAGCAATGCATGAGGTTTCTGCTTCCACATTCCCAACATAAAATCTGTGACTCCAGACTGCTGCCTTTTGAAAACAAAAGTATCATGTAAACATATTTGGTATATGACTGATAGGGATTTTTTTCAGCAAAGGATCCCCCTTCAGCCATTTTCAATAAAATATGTAGAAGGGATTGTCCTGAATCATGGCTAAATACTGACAACCTGCCAATAACCCATTTTCCTTCCTCTAGTCTCAACAGCAAGTAAAACACAGCACCAGACAACAGTCAAGAATGACTCTCCCACTAGGAACAACGCATCCATAATAAGCAATGCTTCACACAGCTGAATTTCTGGGTTTCCACTGGCATTGAATAATACGAGCAGTAACTTCTGATCTGTAATATTAATTCTTGTCCTTATACTTAATAAGATTGTGCAGTAAACAAATAAGTCAAATTAGGAAGTCTTCCACCTAGTTTTCTAGCCTGCTATACATCCTACAACCTTTATTCAAGAACTCTGATGTGTACTAGAATAGCAGCTTTAATCTCCAAAGTTTCTTAAAAAAAGGAAGCTGGTTCCTTAAGGGAACCACTTTGTCAGCTCTGCTTTGAGCAGCAGTTAACAACATCTCTTCTCCATATACATGCTGGTTGTCAGTGCATGGTCGTTATCTTTTTCTTTCTAGTTATGCACTAGAAACAAAGATTTTCATTCTATTTGTTCTATTTCAGTTGAGATACAGGGTGGTCACCTGCATGAAGTCATCATTGTTCCCTTATCTGCCCGACATGCACCCACTCCATCATCCCAATTCATTGTTCCCTTATCTGCCCGACATGCACCCTTCATCATCCCAAAGAACAATATCATCAGTCACACTAAAGTTATCACATCTTGACACCCGGATTTTGGTTTGTTTTCTCATACTTTATTTCTCATTTCTTCAGTTCCTTAAGAACCATGAAGTCTATCTCCTTTTGCCCCCACCCCTGCCCCCACCCCAACTCTGAAGCAGAGAAATTATACTCACGTTTCAGGATGTTGTGCCTCTGGAACAAGACCTTACTGAATCCATGGTTCAGCCTATCTACAATATCTCTGGGTACAAAGTGAAACATTTATACCTCCTTGTTGTCTAAACTTCTCCTTTCTCTATAATGCTGCCTTTTAGTTACCTTTCCTATGATATGCACCACCTTTCCTAACTATGCTCATATGATATGCACCATTTCCTGGGCAGTTTACTTAGCAAATGTTACTGTCTCCTTGAACATAACAATAAGTATCTATTCAAGCAGGAGAAAAGTTGCCAGAAGTCAACAAATAGTATGTTTCCGGGAACAAATCCTCGCAAAGGCTGTGTGAGAGACAAGGCAATGGCCAGCTGTCTCATAGGACTCAAAGTATTTCCTGATCAGTGCAGGTCGTAGTAAGTTACTGTGTTTATAACATAGGAAGCATTTCTAAAGATATATGTGAAACCTCTGTAATAAAACATGCTACAGATGAAGTAGATTATGTTTGTACTTTTACAGCCACAAACTAAAAGAGCTCACAAAAGTCCTCCACATTTATAATAATGAATATTTAAGTGCAGTTTACTTATATTTTCTTCTGAGCAGCTTATTAATAAAAGAGTAATGCTTAACAATAACTAGATATTCTGACAATGCTGCAGCTGCTAAAACTGTTACTACTATTAAATAAACCTTTCTTTGTGTATTTATTGACTTGTATTTAGCATGTTCTGTCAAATCTACTTCAGATGGGCTGAGCGGTTTACAATATTTTAGCTTGAACATTGTTTCTTTGTTTAATTCCTTTTCACTACTGCATGCTTCCTATTCATGTTATATATTTCGGTGGATCTAATGCTGCTGTCACATTATCTCTTAAGAAAAACTTCATCCACCAATGCTTAAGAACTACATTTGACACCTATAGTGACCCTGTGAACAGCTGTTACTACTGTCCACATTAATGGAGGATACTAAGCAAGAAGGGAATGAAATTGATTACCAGGCCTTTCTTCTGTATCATACATGCACACACACAATGCCAACTTTGGGTCTACTTAGAATTGCTAGTGCAAATGCCACGTCTTTGTTCTGTGGGAAGTACCCAGAGAAAATCCACACAAACACAGGGAAGACATTCAAACTCCACACAGAAGGGACTCCAGCTGAAAACTGGACCAGATAACTTCTTGTTGCTAAGTGACAATGCCACTCACCGCACAACTATACTGCCTTATGAAGAAATCATATACCTCATAATATCCTCATAATTTTTATGTGGCTGGTTAATATTCACCAGATCTTTTAGAAATGACCACACATTTATGATTATGTTTAATGAAACATTTCTTTATCAGTAAGGCTTTCACAAAGAAAAGCAACTTGTCATTTTAAAGCAGCCACATTATGGACATTCAAAGCAAAAATCTCTCTCCAACTAATAAAACAGCCGGTGTACAAATTCTGTAGTATCCAGCAAAAGAAGAAACACCAGCTGTACCACAGCAACGTATTTATTAAGATAGTAAGCGCTTTCAGGGATTCAACCTGTCTGATGAAGGGGTTGGATCCCTGAAAGTGCTTACTATCTTAATAAACTACGTTGCTGTGGTACAGCTGGTGTTTCTTCTTTTGCTGGATACATTATGGACATTACCTGACACTAAACAGTATTGGCAACAGCACTGCAGTTTTGAAAGTCAGACAAGTTATGATGTGTCCTTCTTATTCAATTGTAATGGCAATATACTAGTCAGTGATTGCCAACAGTACTCTATCGGAGTTGGTCCACATTTTAACTTGTAAATTAACTGATTTAAAAATCAGTTTGTTTGACCTCAGCAGAATACAAGGATGTTGTTCATTACTTTGTAGCCAGATCTTTGGCCATTACCATCTTGTTCCTAACACAGATCACCTGCTGAAGCCCAGATGCGTAACCCTGACCTCTACTCACCACTTAGCCCTGACACTAGGCAGCCTAAGATTGAGATGCTCTTTTCCCAGGTGGATCGTGTGGAATATTTCAAGCTGCATAGAGAAGGACAGTGCAGTATTGTACCCCCAAAGCAAAAGATGCTGAGGAACTCAATGCCTATAACTGTTTTCTGCAGAAAATCACTGATGGTGCAATTTCTAAGGGTGTACCTGTAGTGCTTCCCTCCTTCTGGATGATTTCTCCTGTGTTTGAATTGGTGCAGCCATGGAGTTAGTATACATAAGTTTGGCAGTGCAGGTGGGCTTGCCTCCCTGTGGAAAATGCTTGAAGTTATCTTTTTCACCCTTCCATGATTTAGGCACAGTCTTTTCCATTAAGAGAACCACACTGAGACTCCTTAACCCTCTTCATTATCTGACAAATATGAAAATATTTCTGAGGATCTGCAAAATAGTGTAGCACTTAACTTAAGGAATGACTAAAAGCAACATAGTTTCATAGGTGATTACTAGGCTAATGGCTCAAGAGCCCTTACAAGCCTAGCAAGTTTTACCCAGAGTTCGCCCAATTTTCTATCCCTAGGAGAAAAGTGGTAAGGGTCAGGAAGCAGGGTTTTGACTATTTTTGCAGACTATCTCTATCCATAAGGGACATGGGCACTACTCAGAAATGAATTTGAAATTTCCCATCCATTGGTCCAGACTGTGCTTGAAGATGATCAGGGAAGGGCTCTGCTTCATGTGAATAAGAAGCGTATTCCAGAGGATGGGCACTCTCTGGGAAAACATATCTGTCTCTCCAGCATGATCTAATGATAGCAGAGATCAGGTTTAGATCATGTAGAATAACATGTGGAATAACTGAACACTGTTTTTTGAGTTTCTCATATGTGATTAGAAAGGTACTGGAGGAACTGATGGCAATTCAGGTCGTAGCCTGCTATAGTCCCCAACCATGTCCCAAGATTCTCACTCCATGTTCCTAAGCATCTTGGAAACTATTATGGTCCAACCCAACACTCTCATACTAGGTGACTTCAACCTCCTCTCCATCAGCTGGGAAAATTACTCAAGCACCAATACACTGGCCCAACGCTTCCTGGAATTCATCATTTCCAGTGCCCTGGACCAGCTCATTCTTACCCCAACTAGAGGAAGCAACATCCTTGACCTGGTTATTACTAACATGGGCAACTGTTGCACTACACCAACAGTCAATTCCTCCCTAGTTAGATCCGACCACAAACTAATCACCATGGAAATCCACATCTCACCCACTCCCCCAGCAAATGTAACCACCATGTAAAACTTCTCCAAAGGTGACTTTGGGCTCCTAAAAACAGAGGTGGCTAACTTCATGGCACCCATGTCAATGGAAAGTAGATGCATTACTACCAAATCATACAAAACTGCACTGTATGAACACATACATAAATGCATGAAACTAGCCATACCCAACAGAACCAAGACGCTCTCCTCCAAAAAAAGGAAGCCGATCTCGTGGTCCCCTGCCATTAATAAAGTCTACAACAGATGAAAGAAACTGTTGCAGAAAAAGGTAAAGTCCCAAGACTGGACAAACTCCCTTATTAGCCTCAACAAAAAGTTGGGATCCCTCATCAAAATCTCGAAAGCCAGCTAGGAAGGTAGAATTGGGGCAGACACTAAAAACAACCACAAACCTTCTATTATTATATCAAGAATCTCCATGGCAATACCCAGAGTTACTGCACCATGGTACTTCCTATACTTAGCCAACAGATATTGCCAACATACTGGCTGACAGATTCAGTGCCAACTTTACCCTTCTCTTCCCCCAAAGGACAAATCACAATACCGGAGGAATGCCAGGCACCCAGCATTACTGCAGCACAGGTTAAAACTGTATTGTCCAAGGCCAAGAATACAGCTTCCATGGGACTCAACAATATCCCTGGATGTGTTCGACATGAACTACAAAGTGAACTGGCACAACATCTGTCTGCCCTGTTTAATCGCAGCCTCACCTCAGGCTTTGTCCCTACTGAATGGCGCACTGCTACAGTCATCCCTCTTCATAAAGGGGGAGTGACTACAGACCCTGGGAATTATCGCCCCATTAGCCTGACAAGTCTGATATGTAAAGGTATGGAGTGCATCATCATGGACCTGATTAGCAAGGATATAGGGAATCTCCAAACTCTAGATCCCATGCAATTTGCTTTTGTGAAAGATAGATCATGCCTGCTCAACCTGGTTGACTTCTTTGAGTCAGTCACCAGAGCTGTGGATGAGGGCAAGGCAGTTCATACAGCCTATCTTGATCTGGCCAAGGCCTTTGATACCATTCCCCACTCAGGTATTATTGATAAACTCACCAAACTAGGCATCAAGCCGTATATCACTACGTGAGTTGCAAATTGGCTCACAGATAGAACCCACAGTGTGAAAGTAGCAGATTCCAAGTCAGACTGCAGACCAGTCATGAGTGGAGTCCCACAAGGATCAGTCCTGGGTCCTCTTCTATTTAGCATGTACTTCTCAGAAGTCCAGGCCAATACAGAGGGACTCTGTCTGACCAAGTTCACAGACAACTGCAAGCTGAGAGCCATTATTAACTCCTGAAGTGATGCATACATCCTACAGAAAGGCCTCACTGAGACCAATGACTGGCGGCAAAACCATGGCTTTAAATTTAATGCCAAAAAATGCGTCATCATCCCTTTTGGGAAAACTCAGTTCCCACTAATTACCCCTTCGATAGGAGCCCACTGAACACTGAAGGCGTTACAAGGGATCTGCGGACACAGATTGACAGCAACCACTCCTTCGACCATCACATTGCCAATGTGGTCAGAAAGTCCTTCTATGTGGCACATCTTATTACCAAGGGTTTTGCATCCAGGAAGAAAGAGATCATCATCTCTTTCTACTCTTCCCTCATTAGACCAATCATTGAGTATAATGCCGCATTTGGCATGTACCTCACTAGACACATGCAACAGCTAGAAAGGCCACAAAAGTACCTCACGAAAAGGATCCAAGCCCTTAAACACATGTCCTACATGGACAGACTCAAAAAACTCCAGATAGTCTCTGTCTCATATCGTCTACTAAAAGGCGATCTCTGCTTGACGTACAAAGCCATGTCTGACCCAGCAATGTTACAAATGCTACATCTAAAGAAATCCCAATCCCTCCACACTAGATGCTCCAGAGACCTCAACTTCATTACCACAATCAACAGAACATGCTAGCGGGACAGGTTCATAACCCAGAGACTGCCTATGCTCTGGAATAGACTTCCCATACATGTCAAGCAGAGCACCTCACTGGCCCTCTTCAAGATAAATCTTGATGAGTGGATGGGAAATAGAAAGTTCACCCCGGGGATCACTCCAGTGGCTCTACTTGATAGAGGCACTGGGAACTAAAGTCAGGCGGCATTATGCCAAGGCACTTCTATGGGCTAGGCTTGTAAAGGCTCCAGGGCCACTAGCCTAGTACACACCATATAGATTGATATTTTTCAGTTTCAAAGAAACTTTCACTGTAAAATACAATATTTTGATGAAGTCTTGTGGTAGAAGAAAGTACTCGATATTTTTAAATAAATATTGGAAGAGGGTAATGCAAAGCTTGATAAGAGGGCCTTGCTGATGTAATGTATTTACATTTAGGAAGGTCTTTGAGTCTGTACCACACAGAAGATTAGCAGTTAAGGTAAAAAGGATGTTGCTAGGAGAGAAAATGGCCAAATAAGTCAGAACAGTTTAATGGTAGGAAGAAAAGGATAGAAATAAGGTTGGGGAGTTTCTAAGTACTGAAATACCCCAGTGATTTGTATTATTGTGTTTGTGTCTGTCTTACAAAGGTACATAGAAAATACCTCCAATGTCTGTACAGATAGCCAACAAGTATGTGCTGTATTGAGGAATGGAGGGGTACAATTAAAAACAATTTGTGGAGACAGAAGGCAAATTATGTGAAATGCGGAACATCGCAATGTTGCATCATGAGTTTAGTAACTCTGGGATTATTTACAGAGACAGGATAGGATAAGGATATTGACATGGTTGTAACATACAGATGAATCATCAGATGCAGTAGGGGAGATAGTGACCAAAGCCAACAGAATGTTACCATATGCATCCAGAGGTACAGACTATAGAAATAAGAGGCCATAATTTCATTACAAAGGATACTAGTGAGACCATAAATACAACGCCGTGTCCAATATTTAGAGACCACATAAAGGAATTGATATTGAGACAGCAGTCAGGGTACAAAGAAAAGTTACTAGAAACACAAACAGAATGGGTGGCAGGATGCATATCAAAATGCCAAAGAAGCCACAGCTTTTCACCATAAAAGATAAAAAGGTACATCTCTTTCTAAATCCCTTAAATAATGGCAGTTATTCACATGACTCTCACAGCCCAGTGGTACATCACCCAGCAGAATGCAGCTGTTGTCTCTCCTTAGTTTTATAATTTCCCATCCAACTACTTCAAGCACTCGTCTTATTGGTGTATACGTCCATCACTAAGGACAGCAAACTGTTTCCTGGAAGAATGCACACCCTTTGCTCTCTAGATTCTGCATCTTCCCTTACCAAGATGGTCATGAATACCAAAGGGATTTCCTAAGCTCTTAACCACTTGTGCATTCTGTATACTTTCCTGCACTATTAAATAAAACTAATTGCTTAAGAAATGTCAAGAATATGTCAATGCACTAAAGACACAAGGAATCATATTCAGCATTTATACTTGGCTGAAGACATCAGAAACTTAACCCAGTAAAAAAAAAATAAAAAAAAAAAAAAATATCTATTTTTTTTAATTTAAACTATCAGAGTAAACAAGCACTAAAATTTTGAAGTAAATGTACAATCCTAAATTGTACATGCTGATGAAGTACCATTGTAGTAGTTAATGAAGACGACTATACTAAAGGCTTCTATTTGTTATCGGCAAACACAAGTAGCTATAAGAAAGTTTTTCTATGGTATATTTAAAATGCTTATAAAAGAATCCGTTATGAGTTATTAAACATATTGACTGAAAATGCCATTATGCTAGATGAATATCAGTTTATGCAGGTTATTTTACCAACTATTGGTGTATTTTTTGGGATCCTGAAAATTCACAGAGATTTGTCACAATGACTGTATAGGCCTATTATTTCACATGATGGTAGTAAAATGGAAGCAATGGCTATTTGTGTTGACTATAAATTAAAACCTATAGTGGAAAATATTGATTCCTTTACTAGATATTCTTGTAATTTTTTTAATTACTGTCTAAACTGGAATTTCCAGAAGTTAACATTAGGTTAGCTACTACTGATGTTAAATACTCATACAATTCCACAGGCAGATGGAACTGAATTTATAATGTTATACTTAAGTATACTGATACTGTATGTCTAATGCAAACATTTATATGTTGTAGTCACTATTAGAACTTACTTTAATCATTTGTTTTTGTTTTTCAAGCTAAATATTACCAGTAATGCAAGGGGGTTGCCATGGGAGCCAATATGACTCCTTCCTTTGCACACAGTCATGGAAAGTTGGAAAAGGAGTAGTTAGTTACATGAGATGGATTTATTCAAATATGGTTCATTTTACAAATGATTCATTATTTCTCTTTTATTAAGTCTGGAACAGACAAGTTGTTTGAAAATTTTAAACTTGAAATTAGCAACAGTACTGATTTTTGACTCATTCATTTTTAATACACAGTTTTTTAGATATTGGAATAACTGTTAACAATAGAGGTTTTAAATGTAAATTTTTAGAAGATGACATGGCTTAATAAATTATTACATGCTTTTACCTGTCATCCTAAATATATGAAAAGGAATATAATAAAAAGGGTAGTTGATAAGAGGTTTGTGACTTACTTCTAAGCAAAATGATTTTTTGTCAGAAGTATTATAGCAATAACCCACACCTGGGTGTGGGTAATGCTGGATTTACCCAGGGTTGGCGTGGTTTGGTCCCTCGGGCTTCGCCCTCGGGACCAAACAAAGCCAACCGTGGGTAAATACAGCATTACCACACCCAGAAGTGGTTATTGCTATTATAATGACATTATTTAAGAAAAGAAATAATTACTTTTCTTAAATAATGGCATTGTATAATGCCTCTTACTGCCCTTCGCGGCTGTCTGGTATTCTGCGGCAGTTCTGATGTACTGCGCATGCCTACGCAGTACATCAGAGCTGTGGGCAAAAGCACTGTTTAGCTATGTTAAATGGGTTTAACATGGCGAGACAGCTTTAAAATAAGCAGCGGAGATCTCCGTTGCTTATTTTAAAGCTGTCTCGCTATGTTAAACCCATTTAATATAGCGAACTTTAAAGCAACGGAGATCGCAAGATCTCCGTTGCTTTACCGATGTCGCTATGTTAAAGGAGTTTAACATAGCGAGACAGTTTTAAAAAGCAACAGAGATCTCCGTTGCTTTTTAAACCTGTGTCGCTATGTTAAACTCTTTTAACATAGCGAGACAGTGTTTTATACTAACAGAAAAAGTCCGGGCGACCGGACCTTTTTCCGTTAATATATTGAGGGATTTACAACGGGCACGCTGGTTGGGCTGGCCAATCAGCGTGCACGTTTTAGGGGAGGCATTGTATAATTAACATGAAACAACTGTATTTGCATCAGTGTTGTGATCAATAGTTGATTGATAGTATCAGTTGTGAAGTTATAAATAAAAGAAATTATTTGTTTAACCCTATTTTATCTGTTAGAAGTCAAGATATAGCCAAGCAAATGGTTGTTTTGACACAGAATTTCACCCATGCTATATTGATTTCACCATTGGCTGACAGTGATGAAAAACCTATTTTCACTAACAAAGTTGGTTTAAACATTAAATCTTTGCTTGAGGCTAGATCTACTGTCTGCAAATGATTTGCGTCTTTAAAAGAAAAAGGAATATTTTGCTGTAATGATTGCTGTACATGTCAGTCTAGCAGTAACAGTGCTAATATGTATATAAGGAATGCTGAAAAATCTTTTAGTCCACCTGGACACTTTACTTGCAGTTCCTTTGGTGTGGTTTATATTGCTATATGTTCAAGCTGTGGGTGTTTATATACAGTTAAAACTATAAGAAAACTCACTGCTAGAATTTATGAATATAGTAGTTTAGCAATAAGGAACAAGAATAAAAATAATGCACTATTCAAGCACAGCTTGAATTGCTGCAGTTTTAAGATATTTGTGCTTAACTTACTTCATGACATTGTTATTGGCAGTAGGGCAGAGATTTTAATTGTATATTAGAAAAGAAAAACTGCAGAGGCAACTGAGATTAAAAGCAGACTGTTTCCTGGTGTTGACAAAACTATTAATATTATTAGTGCTTTAAAAGTCAGACCTTTGTCAATCTTTTAGCATCTTTAGTTTAATTTCAAGGAAATATATATATATATATATATATATATATATATATATATATATATATATATATATATATGCGTGTGTGTGTGTGTGCATGCGGTTTTATTCATTGTATCCATCACTTTAATTTTTAATTGTAAAAACGGTGGATCAGGTTTTATTGGTGAGTCTTAGTCATGTGGCAATGTGAATTTATTCATATAAGTTTAGCTTATAGTGAGTAAATTGTCTGATGACATTTGTATGTTTTTGGATGAAAGTGCTCATTAAATTGCTGTTTTAGTTTCCTTACAATAGTTTCATGTTTTTATTTTTTTATTCTGCACTTACCAGGTCACTCCCCCTCCACTTCAAAAGAAGATGTCACTGTTAAGCTACTACTCATTTTCCACTTAAGCTCCTAACTTCTTCAAGCTACTAAAACATTTCTCTTGCACTTCATGTCTCACCAGTTCCTCAACCTATTTCTGCACCCCCCCCAAAGCACAATTCAACAACAGCAGCAGGTTGCTCAGCAGCCAGCATCCACCCCCCATGTGGATCCATCATTTCAATATTCTCTTAGACAGAGGTACTGTTGTCAGCTGCCCACTCCCATTAGCAGAGGAAACAAATCCTAATGTGTATAGGATGAGTGCAGGAATGCCCCTACCCATAGCACAGACCTCAATGTCTAATTACTTCAGCATTTGAAAACTGAACAGAAAATGTTAGTAACTGATAGAAAAATGTTACATATTATGTTAATTTAAATATGATGTCTGAATTTTTTGCTTTTTGCCTACATGTTTCCTTGGGGAATACTGCATGACACAAATAACGCAACAGATACAGGCCGAGCTTTAAGTTCTTCAACACTCTGTTAGTTTGAGATGGTATAAACAATTGTCATTACTCTGAGCCATGCAGAGCTGCAGAATGTGAACAGTACCTTCTCCTCCACCAAGAGCACTGAACACCTAGTGCACATCTCCTCCCCCATTACCCTGTACAACTGTTTTGGTGTTTCCTCCTTTTGATGACTGTCCATGCGACATTATACCCTACTGCTTGCTGCCTTTCTGCTGTCACTAGAATTCTAAAGTTCTGAATACGTGTCTAAAATTATATTACTATATTTATTTATTTTACTTATTTGACTTTTGTTAACTGGGTTAGTCCATCTCAGCCAATGGCCTGTTTTCAGTGGAGACCTGAGGAGAAAAGTGCCAGCAATGCAAACATAAAAAGATAACATAGTAGGCAATATACAAAACCCAAGAAAAACAGTGCAGCAGCACAACATAAGCAAAAATTACATATGCAGTAATCAGGTGAAAAGAACAACTGTAATAAAAACAAAACAAAATGAAGTAAATACAACTAGTACATTTAAGTATTTACAATAATGACATATCTTACCCAAGTAGCATAATGTAGTATTGTCTAGTGAAAAGATTAGTCACTGAATTATAGTAGTGAAAAGAAAAAGAAAGGAAAACACAGATTATGGAGGATTTAGGCAAGGACAGGCTTTTGAGTTCAGAAAGTAGTGCTTGACTTCAGTTTTAAAGCAGCTGGAACTAGTGATGCTATGAATGTGAGGTGGCAGCCTATTCCATGTAAAGGACACAGAGTGTTTATTGAGGAGTTTACCATACGTTTTGTTGAGTTTATAGATGTCTAGAACATGCTGGTTGGAAATATGAAGAGACCGGGTTGGGGTATAAGGGGATTCTAAGGTAGAGAGTGATGGACAGGCTAGCGATTGGTTGAATAGGGGGTGTGTCCTATAAAGATAGGATGTCTTTTTTTCTACATTCAAACTTAACTACCCATCAATAATTTTACTGTTTTCTACTTTGTAACCACTTAATTGTCCCTTGCCTGCAGTGATATCCACTTTTTCATTTGCCAAAGATCCTGCCTGCAAACAGATGACTCATCGGCTGGTGTAACATTTCAGTTATGAAGGACTATGTCATGGAGTTAACTAGTTACAGTTCAAATAAGTAACAGAAGATGCTCCCACCCACTGCTACCATAGATAAAATCCAAAATGATATTTACCTGGTATCTCCCTACTGAAGGGTGAAGCAGGGTGTGCATTGTACACCTCACTAGCATGTATTAGCACACAAGTGTTGAGAGCACCTGTATAAAGTTCACCAGTCAGTCACATCAGTTAGTCACAATACACTGCTATACAAATAGCATTAATATGAGCCTGTGGTATCTGCTATCTGGTATTCATTGCAGTCATTTTCTGTATAATAGATCTCAGTTATGGGTTTGCTTGAGCAAATGAAAAGTAATCATGTCAAATACTAGCTCAATGATCTGAATAAGTCAAATACTACAGTTAAAATACAGTCAGTAATTGAAATATTAATAAAATGAAAGCTGGAATACAGAAATTAAATGGAAACCCATTTTAATAATTTATGAATCATCCTGTTTCCTCCAGATTCCACAGACTAAGAAATAAAGCAGAGATCAAGCTTACCTTGGGAAGAGGAAACACCTGCATTCTTTCTTTCCTGAGGTTCTGTGATTATAATATAAGGGGCATACTTACTAAAATCTATCTAAAAAATATTTTTCAAAAAAAATCTGTTAAGGTTATGATGCTGATGTCCACCCCAAGTCACACTTCCAACAGCAGCAAAGCAAGCTTTAATGTTGTTGTTGTTTGTCTTTCGGCTTTTTCCCGGTTAGGGGTCACCACAGCAGAACCCCGGTCTGCTAATGATTGGCAGTAGAGTTTTATGAACGCCGAGGTGCCAGCTCGACGTTCAACCTTCAACGAAGGCACGCCCATTTACACATGTCTTTCGAACGCCCACCCAATAAATTCACACATTAGACTCTGCACATTCATACATGTAAAAATTGCTGAAACATAATTACCTGGGTTTCTCATACAATTACTGAAGGAGGATTTCCCTACAATTTCCCTGTATCTTGCCTAGTTCCATGCACTTTACTGAAAGTACAACTTTGCTTTAACAGTATACAAAATAGGAATATAAGGCTAACTAATTGTTTTATGGAATTACAACAGTGCCAGGTTATTCACACTAATACTGGTCTTAGTGTGCTGCAGTTATTACACCTGGAGAAAGAACAGTTCTCTCTATAGCTCTTTAAACTAAGAAGGGGGAACACTTTTCACTACCTCTGCTTTACAATGAACAACATATGCCTGCTTCTATCTGTAAAATTATTCCTACATACTCACTCCCCTTTATGTAATAGGTACCCTACTACAGTTAAACAGATTAGTGTAACCTCCTGTATATGAAAGTTGTAGCACAGATTATTATTTTTTTAATATGCTGAGTTAAGCCCCACTGCGCTCTGCCTAACTTTGCTGTTAACCCTACCCCCATAATTTCCTTAATACGCATCTAAACCACCCCATCACCAAAAGTAAAACATGTTGTGTTTTTACAAATCACTGATAAACCGTTTAGCTAGTACCTACTAATAAGTATCTTCACTTTAAAAATCACAATAAATAAATAAGTAAATAAACAAATTACAGCTACTAGTTCCTATCATTACCTTGACACTTTTATAGTACACTAAAACATCTCCAATCTAGTCACTGGTGGCAGCATTGCCTCATATTATGTTCACCTACACTGCTTTCCCATGTTCTACACCTCTTTCCCCAAAGCCTTTGGTGGCACTAAAGGCTTTTATTTCTTCTATACTCCATGTTATATAACAACACTCCCAAAGCTTTTAATGGCAGTAAGAGTTTCCCTCCTATACTTGATCTCATATCTGTTCAGCTACCACTCGCTACTCTTCCTGTTGAAAACCCAGGTGGCAGCAACTGGTCTTCATTCACCAGTTCAGAACCTCCAGGGTTCTAAGTTCTTTATCTTCCTATCCTCATACAGCATGAATGATCCTGGCCTTTGTTGATGGTATGCTACAACTGATTTATGTTACAGCCCTTCTCCTAAATCCTTTTGTAGGAGAAACATCTCTCCCTCATAGAATCTCTCCTACATCAATTCTCACTTATCTTTCTTGGGAGTTCATGCCATACTACAATACACTACACTAATCATTAGTCTAATACAGTTCTTCACCCGATTTCTTAAGTCTTTCGCAGTAGCAAAGGCAGCTCTACACTCCTGGTAGCAGTAGGGAAAAAACGAGCAGCAGTAAATGCTTAGGGGACAACGCATGCATTCTACTGTGACCACCAAATTGACAATCACTAAATAGTACTGTCACCTAAAATCATTCCATTTTATTCCACTCTCTTCTACTGTACCAAATTCCCAAGAGTTGAGTGACATAGGCATCCACTCTATAATTATACATACAGTTCTGTCGATCCTTCCATGTTTTTTTCAGCCAAACACAAATCATATTTCACAATTTCAGCAACT
This sequence comes from Protopterus annectens, assembly GCF_019279795.1. Lineage (NCBI taxonomy): Eukaryota > Metazoa > Chordata > Ceratodontiformes > Protopteridae > Protopterus > Protopterus annectens. Next base: position 198,555,738 of record NC_056740.1, read on the forward strand.
CTTCTAACTAAAACCTTCACATTTTAGTACCTCTCTCTCCTGAATCCATAAAATAGAAAGTGAATGTAATCATTTTCTTACTAAAATGCCTCCATGTTACCATTCTGATTCTCCTTCTAGTCTCAAGTAGAGTAAAAACTAACCCTGACTGTTAGCAAATACAATCACAATCACACTAACATCACACATAACCACTTATTTCTCAACTCTGAACGAAACTGTTTAAGAGGTATCAGTAATACATTTGAACAGATCCATGCATTCCTGTAGCATCACAAACTTTACATAGTCATTATCTATTCAAATCTGAGACAAGTAACATACAACTTAGTTTGCCCAAACCCTAAGGCCATCTGCAAAGATCACCTTGAGTATAGAATCAATGTAGGCTGGCTACTTTTATTCAAATAATGCCCCCATCTGTACACTTAATTCCAACATGGACTTTTTCACCTCAGTCTGGCTCACTGCAGACCTCTCACTCAGACACTAACCTACAAAAATGATTTCCCTGATCTGTCCCCACCCAATTACTTGTCCAAACCTATTCCATACACTCCTTATAAAAGTTATATGCACACCTCACAAAGAAACTAAACCTCCTATTCCTTTGCTACTTTAACATAAATTTCTTTGGTCTAAACAGATCTGACCTCATTGGTTACCTGACTAATCCATGGCTAACACAAATGCTCCATGAACAAACTAGGCCAAATCACACAAGAAACAGATACTCACTTCTAGACCCCATAATCACAACAAACCCATCCAAATTCTCTACATTACTCCCTAATATTAGCAATTACTACCATATAATTCCATCCTAGTTGACCAAGACATGATTATCATCATCCATTTTTTATATTATCAGAAATAGATCCTTTGATCAAATGTATGCCTGGTGTAAGGATCTATTTTCCCTAAAATTGACCAGTTTCTGCTAAGTCCCCAGTCACAAAGCAGCCTCTTCTAGCCTAACCAGTGGCATGCTTATCCAACACTGCACTATTATACAGCAGTTTGAAATAAAAACTAATCCAGTTACACCATGAATTTAGAATTATAGCCAAGAAAGCTGTTTAAAGAAAAAAAGAAATGAAAGTCACACTCTTCACACACAATTCACATTTCATGAGAAAAACTACTCCTCAACCATAATAAAAGTAAAACATGTTCTTATGAACCCCTGGCAGACGGAACACACTGCCCATATCCTCTCCTCACTCCCCATTAACAAGAATCTCACTAAAGCTACTAACCCCTTCAAATACCTAGATATGACACTCGACCCATCCCCAGACCTCTCAACCATACCGAATTCCTCAGGATTTACCGATTTTGAGGTCCAAATAATGGGGTGCCAGCAGTTTCCGAGTGCCCCCCTTAATTTTTGAATTTTCTGGCTTTTTTTACATTTTTTGGGCACTTTTGAGCTGATGTCATCACATGCAGAGAAGTGCGCAATGATGTCAGCTTCATCAGCAGCCTGCCAGCCTGTCAGAATTCGGCTGTGGGCGGCTGAGTGAGTGAGGGTGTTTGTGTTTGTTTAAATGTCCGCACATGAGTTGCACTTCACTGGAGTCACATCTCGCATGCTGCAGCAGCTCTTCCCAGTTCCCAGAGAATCAAGAGAGAGGGACGAGACACACAGGAGTCAGTCAATCGACTGAAAGACAGAGCAGCCTGAACAGCTGACAGCTGAGCGAGCAACAAAACAGTCACACAGGAGACAACACAGTTTTTTTTGTTTTAATTTAATATAATTATTTATTTTAATTTAGAACTTAGAAGACAGGCATGGCTCAACAACCCGGCTGTCCCCAAGCAGCAGTGCAGCAGAATAGTGAAGTCTTACTGAACTCAGAGCTGTGGGGCAGTCACGAAAAAATGTATTATTTCTTCAGCTTCTTTTTCCCCTAGCTCCTCCCACACCTCCAGCAGGTAAAATAAACATAAAGATAAAAAGAAAATTAATTGTTTGAGTCATAGACATATCACAATATGAAATGAATTGTGTGTTGCTGTTGCACTCAATGCAGATTTTCCTGCATTCCAGCTAACTGACTGATTATGATTATTTTGGTTTAGGTTGCTACATTCTGAGGTAGTAGAGTATGTCAAATGTCTCAGAAAGTATGTAAAGTTTTTTTAGCCAAGTCCTGGTTCTTTGACTTTTTGTGGTTCAAGTATGTAAAGTTTTAAAATGGCTCACATTATGATTATTTCAGCAGGAGAGCCAAAAAAATTATTCATTAGTGTTAGCATCTAATTTTTTATTAGGAGCAAAAACTGCTTGGGAGATGCTAAGCACTGCATCCCATATGTGTTACTGCACGAACAAACGATTATTGTGATTTGTGACTATTGTCATACTTAATGTCTTACTTGAAGGTACTTCTCACGAACGAACGATTATTGTGATTTGTGACTATTGTCATACTTAATGTCTTACTTGAAGGTACTTCTCACGAATGAACGATTATTGTGATTTGTGACTATTGTCATACTTAATGTCTTACTTGAAGGTACTTCTCACAAATGAACAATTATTGTGATTTGTGACTATTGTCATACTTAATGTCTTACTTGAAGGTACTTCTCACGAACGAACGATTATTGTGATTTGTGACTATTGTCATACTTAATGTCTTACTTGAAGGTACTTCTCACAAACAAACTACTATTGTGATTTGTGACTATTGTCATACTTAATGTCTTACTTGAAGGTACTTCTGCTCTTGTTGCTTCTATTATGCTTGTGAGTGTGACTTCTATTTAGACTTAATATGAGGTACACAAACTCAAATTGCCAATTCAAAAATTTTTCTGCATTAGGTTAACACAAGGCAGTTTGCTGGCTAGGTAAAGTTAATGCAATTTGATTGTCTGTTCTTCAGTTTGCGTTTAAAAGTTGGTATCCCACAATTCCATCAGAGTGGGCTGGATTACATAATTATGTATGCAAATGTTATGTTAAGCAGTGTACAGATTTCTACCAATTTTTCATGGGCCTTTGTCCAGATATTTGATGTTTCAGGGTGAGAGGTATGCCCATCGTCAACTATGTTAGTTCACATATAGATACTAAAAAGTAAATATTCACAAAACAATCATTGTTTGCTGGTGCATTATGGGATTTCATAGTCTTAAAGGCAGGGCTACCATTAGTAAAGGAATCCTTCATAAAAAAACTTGAATATGCACACCATTCTTAGACTCATCTCTGAAAATAAATCTTTTAGAATTACAAATCCTATCCTCACTCCCATTAATTCATATTACTACTATTACCAACATGACAGCACAGATGTACCTCTCTAGCTTAAACCATCTGACTCAACATCCTTTAACACTTGAGCTCTTCCTTCTTACACTAATTCACAAGACCATTAATAATTTATTTTACCCATGGAGTACTGCTAAGCCATGGCTACAACCTCTACTACCACTTGCACATAGCTCAAATCCTTCACAGACCTGCCAACCTACTTCCTGTCTCTAAAAATGCTTTCTTAACTCCAAGAGCAAAACTATGGAAGACATTTAAACCAAGCATTAGAAAAAGCCCCTCAACCAGGAATTTTTATCAAAACTGCTATCATTTCTAAGAGCTAGTTCTATGTGCCACTTTTTATTTGCCTAGCCTCATTACCAAATCCCCAAACACACACCAAATTAACCCAAAGAAATGTGCAACTCATAGTCTAGCCAGACTTGGCAAGATGATTGTGAAAGACCATCTTAACACCCCCCCCCTATTAAGTAGCTAGCATCTCAAGTTACATGTTAAGCCAATTAAAAGTGAAAACTCTAACATCGGTGTACACCCTTAAAGACTCTACTTCTCTACTTCCTTTGCTACAAACTCAGACTCACTGTTACTTACAAAATTGCTGTTAATACAAGCAATGTAAATATGTCTATACCTATATAAAACTGTTACACCCACTTTTCCATGCAAAGTAAACATATGTAAACCTACTCTGTTAACTTATGCTGACACATCATCTGTGCATTTGCCAGTGTTATCACCCCTTTATGATATATACACAGCATTTGTATTTCTGCAATATGTAATTATGCCTCTTATAACATTTACTGCCTTATTGTTTTGATAATATTACTCAGTGAATAAACATGTAATGTTTTTTACTTAGTATGAAACTCTTGTAGATAATTCCATATGTTTGTCTCATGCAGCTTATGAAAGACTTACGACTATGTTTCATATCACCTTTAAACATGTATTGTTCATTACTTCACTATTTCATGTCTGTACTGTTTTGTATTACCTTAGGCTCTGGTTGAAATGGATCTTTTGGGATCAGCCCACTACTCCTGTTAACAATTTTAAATAAATAAAGTGATAAAAACTTACAACATTTCAGTGGTTTCCTTGTTTAGGGAGTCTAAAGTATTACTGCTTTTCATATGTGGTAAGACAGCTGAAGCATTCTAACAAAAATCCAACAGTCCTTAAAACTCTTGGTTGTGCAGCTCTTCTCTGGCCTAACTCCAGCTTCTTGCCATATTTTATATACCTTTTGAAACTTAAAAACATCTGCAGATTGTTAAACCACTCAAACTATTATTCTCTTGTCTCCTCTGCTGCTATAATAAGCAACCAGACTTCAACGAACTGCCCCCCAGGTCTTGAAAGATCATGAAACAGAAATATAAAGACATATTTCTATAATAACAGTCCTACTCCAGGACTGTTTGTATTTCATTTAAAAAATGACCAGACTCAACATACAAACCATATTAACAAATCCACATGGCACATGATCATTCATAATACATATTTTTTTTATTTTTTTATACAGAGGAGACAGAGGCCTAAGGGTTTGAGCTAGGCCAATTTGTAAAGATCAGCATTTAAGTTCCTACTCCCAAGTGAAATGTAAAGTGATTTTGCTCTAGCTAATAAACTTGAAACTTGGCTACACCACTGCTGACCTATTACTGGCAAAAGCCTCCCAGCCACCTTAGTAATCTCAGAGATTTTAATAGTTTCTTTGTGCTTAAAACTTGGATCTGGATAATTTAATGTCAGCAAAAGAATATAATCCCTTTGGCATAATATTTAGGCAGGCTGAGCGTGTGTGTGTGTGTGTGTGTGTGTGTGTGTGTGTGTGTGTGTGTGTGTGTGTGTGTGTGTGTATACATGCATACAATGTGCTCATATGCCTGAATATGTGTGTGTGTTGAGGGAAGACATCAAACTAAAATTAACAGGGTTTACTTTCATGTTGTTTACTTTATTTTAGGAGAGAGATCTGAGGAGAAGAAAAACAGCACTTCTCAGTTACCATGGCTTTATTAGGAGAACTGCTATTTAGTTTCCAGCTAGCTTTGGTAAACCAGAACAATGCAAAATTGAGCCCTCTTCACTTTAACAGGTGCACCCATGTAACACACTACCAAACATATGCCTTCTACCAGCAAAGCAAAACCAAAAAGAATGGTTTACTTGAAAAAAAATTACGAATATCAGCAAAATGAAAACTCAGTATAACAAATGCCAGACTTAAAGCAATATCAACTTTGCAATCCTGCAAATGACTGCTGAGTTACACTAACTCATTTTAATATCATATGTGACCAAGGTTTGTGTGGCTAAGGCATCCATTTTAAATAGCTGAATTTAAAACTATAAAAACACAGCTAATTCCACAACAATAATTTATTAAAAACATATACAAAATCCACATGTTTTTACATAGAAATGCTTTTGGAAGTATTTAAAAAGCTTACACAGAATGGCTACTTAAAAAAGATCAAAATAACCTGATTAACAATGTAATGATCTACTACGTAACACTGGTTTTAAATATCAAGTCTCATTCAAGCCTTGACAGTCAGTAGCTTTAACTCTACCAATTCAAGCATATTCCTTACATTCATTTCTGTTCATTATATCACCTCTTTTTTTACCTTGTTGAATTACCTGTAATATAAGAAATATGTTCAGCTCCATCAGCATAACATGCTGAGCTAAAGCATTACTTGGATTACATTTCCGTATATCATAAATATGCTGCACCATATGATCTCTTAAGACTTCTATTAGTTTTTCAGCATAGAAAATAATACATTTCATACATTTAGCAACATAAATTAAATTCACTATTTCACAATCAGCTTAATCCTAACACTAATTTTGGTAACAGGTTATAGGTTCATAGGTTCATAGGTTTATACTAGGCTATCTGCCCTAAGGCATTTATAAGCCTAGCCCAAATTTTTGTGGCTTACGCCACCCCTTATATGAAAAAATACTGTGCCCATTAGTTTGTTGTGCCTCTGTCCAGCAGTGACACAGAGATGATTCCCGGGGTATAGGTTCATAGGTTCTTGAAAAGTAATCTGTTTCCAGTATGGACTTAGACTGAAAATAATTCTTATATGGTGTAAGCATTTTCAAAGCAAAATTCCTCTTATTCTGAAAAATAAACCTGGGCGTTTTCTCTACTAACTAAATTATATCAGCTGAACTTGTTAAAATAGTCCAATTTTGTTTATAAATATTAATAACTGATCTATAATTACTCAGTTTAATTTCTCCAAATCTGTTGGGTTTCTAATACCATGATGAGAATGGACCCCATTCTTAAGTCAGGTTATAATTAAATAAAATAAAATAAACCAAAAATACACCAGGGTAACACACAATAGCGTCTTTAATAAATAAACATAAAAGTTATAATTAAAGTTTATGAAATTAGTTTTGTTTCAGTCTTTGATGTTAGCCAAAAGTACTCTGCCGCAACTACAATGTGCCCAGAACTGATTCCTTCTGCAGTTCATACAGAGTTACATGTACTGGTAGCATATCTAAATATGAAAGTAGATTATTTTTTATTAGACCAATTGCTCCTACTACTACTGGAACTGTATGTGTATCTTTCTTCCACATTGCTCTTATTTCTGCCTGCAAAGCTTGATATTTTATGGTTATGTGTCCCTCTGTACCCAAGATATTGCAAATAGCAATTAGAATGATCAATGCTAGTTTTGTCTTTTTTCATGGACTACTATATCTGGTTTTCTCACGTCTGTTTTTTGAACTGTTAGTAACGGGTGATCACAAGTGATGCACACTTCATTCTTCTATTCTAAGATATTACAACTGGTGCAGTAGCCTATTTAGACAAATCTAGACTCTGTCAAGTTTAAAACTCGGTACATAAATTAAAGTAAGTCGCACAATGCCAGAACTCTTTAACAGATGAAAGAGTACCATTAACTTCAAAGATTTTATAACTTCGCTGAACAAAATCACGATCATGTTATAAATTTTATGCACACCCAGAAATCACTTACTATACATAAATTTGATCTAAGCATGTTTCCTTGACAAGAAAATTAATATACCTGACTACATTTCAAATTGTTTTTATGGTCAAAATAAAGAAAGCTCGCTGTTCAAAATAAATCAAAAAATTGCTATAATGCAGGCAATCAAAATACGGAAAGCTCACTGGCTAATACACATCAAAAATCTTAAAATACAGGAAATCAAAATAAAGCTCAGTGGTGAAGAAACAACAGATGAGTATGTACAGCACATGTTTCCAGACTAACTCCTTGAGCACTTTACAAAACACAAAAGCCCCACGATAGAAACCACTCCAGGATGAAAGAAGAATAACTTATTGCAACTTCCGGTACCTCAGCTTTTCACCTTCATGGAATACTATATCAGAGAAATCACATCCTTATATATACACTCACACCAGATACTAATTCAAGCAATAAATTAATTAAACATTCAAGAAATTACTAATAGACTTATTAAAGGAAACCCACCATGAAATTCTTAAAGAAATGGAAAACATTTAATATCCCATATACAAATGTGAATGAATGCAAATATAAATACAAACATACAAAATTAAACAAGCTAACATATAAATATCTAAAAAGTTAAATTATTATCCAGATTCTTACCATTGGGGAATAATGTATGATAATTAATAATTCTACACTCTAATCTATTGAGTTCCCTTTTAAAACTATCCCTGTTGACTAAAGGTCGTGCAAGAACACTAAAAAAAAATTGCTAAATGATCCCTTGTATTTGGACAAGAAATTGGCAGCTACCGGACTTTCTAATTTCTGCCTTCTAACAGCATCCAGATGCTCTAAAAAATTCATTTTAACTCCTTGAGCACCACTGTTGGTGTATGAATCTGCACTTCTCTGCAATAAAAATCAAGTACCATACAAAACAAGTACCATACAAAACAAGCACCATACAAAACAAGTACCAAATACCAACCAACATGTAGAGCAACAACCTAAATCAGTTGATCTCATATACCACAAACATGGCTATTATCTATCTCCTGGATAGTAGAAGTACTCCTTTGCTCAGCTTGAATATGGACCCCCCCCCCCCATCATTGTCACACTGTATCACCCTCTCCAAGGCCAAATGGCTACCAGTCTTCTACAGAGCTAAGCTTTTCCCAGGGTCTGTTGTTCTCAGACTACTTAAGCCAGGTGCCTTCCCACCTCTTGCAGCCTATCTCCATAATAAAACCACCCCCTACAACCTCTGTAACTCTCCCAATTAATGCCTACAGTCCAGACACCCTAAACTACTGACCAATCCCTCTCCATTTTTGCATCCAAACTCTGGCAATCCCTCCCCTTCACCTTAAAGAAGTCTCCTCTTATCCCACCTTCAGAGTTCAACTCAAAAAACACCCTCGTCAAAAATCTTTTCTGCAAATGCTTATCCACCGGACACATAGCCTAACTCCCTTCTCACCTGCATCACTTCTACTTTGATCCTCTGTTTTCAGCTGATGCTTCCATATCATATTTACTACTAAAATTAATCCACATTAGATTTTATACTCTGCTAATATTATTTACATATTGTGTCAATTGTCTATGGGATTATCTACCTTCTATGATTCCTTTGTCTTCGTGGATTTGTTCTATTTCTTTTTCTTTTAATCTCTTCATCCAGGCTGTGCCTGCAAAAGGTCTATACTGGTCAGTGTATTATCTCAGTAAACAAATTAAAATAAAATAAAAACAAACAAGCAAACAAATAAACAGTATTAAAACACTCATACCAAATATATTAAATTAAAAAAAAAAATAAGTGCTCATGTTTTCTCCAGTGCTAAAGTCTTCCCTCTGTACTGTCCTATTTCTGCATGCCATTTTTCTAGCCATGCTTAATGACCATTTGCTCCATTGCAATGAATGTGGTGGGTATATGTAGCCCCTAAACAGGTAAGCATCAACTGCAGTATGTCTGTCATACAAATAGCGAAAGGAGACTTTTTTTTCCTCTTTATGATCTAATCTTATCTTCCTTATGGATGGTGTGTACACTCACCAAATCGAGGGACTGTTACTTCTACCCCTTCCCTCACTGCATGTGCATACTCACACATACTAGTAATAAAACATACTCACACATACTAGTGATAAAACATACTCACACATACTAGTGATAAAACATACTCACACATACTAGTGATAAAACATACTCACACATACTAGTGATAAAACATACTCACACATACTAGTGATAAAACATACTCACACATACTAGTGATAAAACATACTCACACATACTAGTGATAAAACATACTCACACATACTAGTAATAAAACATACTCACACATACTAGTGATAAAACATACTCACACATACTAGTAATAAAACTCTACTGTATGAACTCAGCAGATCCAAGCACACATCTCTCACCACTGTGTAGCATGTTGTACTCCTATCCTCCAGCAAGTGTCAGCAGATGTCAGCACCACAGCAGACCACACTATCTCCCTCCAACCCAGCATGGATGAAACAGCATCTCCCACTCGCTTCCACTTTTCCCAAGGCTGTTACTTAATCTTGGAAGATATGGGTCAAAGTCAGGGCTTTATCCTTCTATGCTATAAAACTGGCTTTTTACATCAGATAATGTTTTTGCCTGCAGAAAATGATAAGGCTGTTAAGCCTCAGCTGCAGATGATTCTTTACGTATCAAAGAAACACACACCTTGGAAACTGATATATAGGCCAGGTATACCAGCGAGACCACAAGGAAGGAAAAATGTGATGGAGGCCTGCAGATCTGTAAAAGTAATTAACAGTGTGGCATTTGAGTAGTTGTCGTGGTTGTGTTCATCTGCATGGAGTATCCCACTGAGACTTTCTGGGCACATGATGGATAATACAGTAGTAGAGTTGGAGGCTGTATACTGAACTTGAAGTCATCCACATTCTTTTTGATCACAACATTCTTCCAACCTCTATAATATCCTCACATTCTGTCTTCATTTTCCAGTGCATTATCACACTGCTTTGCTACCATCAGTTGCTTAACCACAATGACCTACAGGCTTCTTTTATGCCCCATCACCAAAGTAACATAATAGTATGTTATGCTATGTTTAACTTTATGCCATGTGTGCACAAATTTACTTATGCTGGTACAGATGTTAAATCTTTCACCACTCTAGGTCCCTTTACACTTCTATAAAAAGTACAAGCAGGTTACACAATGCTGGAACCATATTACAGGGAGAAAACAAACCTAAAGATTGAGTTAAACTGTAGGAGAGGGTGGAGTTTTCCTTTAATACTTCCCAAAAGTGTGTTCATTTAAAAGACTTTTATCCCAGTTACAGCGATTTGCACTTCTTTATGTTCATGTTGGGCTGCCACATTTCTGATCAGATGCTTCCTTCTCCTAACAGATATCTCACCTTATGCTTTCTACACTTAGCAGGTATCACCATCATGATAGTAAAGTCCTGTGCTGCACATTTCCTGTATACATTTGTTATATGCAACATAACCGTTATAGCTCAGGTGTTATTAGACTGGCTTGGATTTATGAAAATGTTTCCGTTTAGTAGTCGCATGATGATTGACAAAACATTCTCTGTCATGAAAAGAAACTTATTAAAAGTGGTGTTTATTTTCAAAAGAACATAATTTTCCTTCATGTATGTTGACATAAAAGATTAGACCAGTAACAAACCCTGCAGTACTCCATTAGTACCCCCTGCTTCAGAGCAGGTTTAGTTAGTTAGTAATGCTTGCAGTTGCTATTCCATGTTTAACCTGGGAAATTACCTTGAAAGCACATCATGAATGTTAAATTGTTTATTAGCCCTTTTCATGTTCTTTCAAAAGTATTTTCTAGGCTCTCTGTTCACTATGGTAACCATTTGTAATGTTGGGACCCACTAGAGCAAGTCTCAAAATACGGACACTGAATAGTCAAAAGATCAGACTTACATATACTAAGTCCGAGATGCCATTTCTCCAAATATTCCCATTTATTTGAGGTATGGCAATTTCCAGAGTTGGAATATATATATATTAGGGAGATGTGGGAAGAAGTTTAAAGTAGAAGAGTGGTTTTCAACATTTCCTCTTCTCTTGTCCTTTCAGTCTTTTTTTCCGGCTTGTCGGCACTCTACATTTTGAGTTTCACCATTTCAGTAGGGAGCTGTCTACTACTTTGTAAGAGAAAAACACCACCTCTAAATTTAACTACAAGACCTGTCTGCAATGAATTCATTCTGCCTTATAAGGAAGGTGTTCCACTAACCACATTGACCTCAACATAAACAACTGTCTAGTTAAAGTATAGAAACAGGTTTTCCCTGTATCGGCATTTCTCCCATTTCTTTAGAAGGAATAATCTCTGGGTTTGTTCCATTGACATCTACCTAAGCATCTTCTCAAGATGTATTAAAAAAATTGCCTTACATTGGTTCTCAAAAACAATTTGCCTTCAAAAGCAACCAGATTCCAAATGTTGTCACACATGCAGTATGTGCCCATTTTACTGGTTCTGGAATTACACACAGATTCACATATTTCTCTACTAGCCTCACAGCAATTTCAACTTTCCAGCTAGCTCTCATTCTGTGTAAATTGAACTACTTAACAACATGATTTAAACATGTCTAGTGTCTACCTTAATAAGTAGTTCATTTCTTATAACTGTACTTTACAATGTTACAGTAAAGTGAAATTAATTTAAGCAAAATGCCCGCAAGCAAATCAATAGGGCTTGTGAATGTGGAGACATGATATATTATAGAACCAATATATGTTTTTCTATCATTCGGGTGGGGTCAGTTCACAAGCACTCTGTTGAAAATATAATGCTAATAAGAAAGAAAGTTAAGTACCACAAAGATTAGGGACATATATGTTACAGAAATGACTCAACAGTGAAATAAAAAGAAAGTACTCTTAAAAATAAAAAGCAATACCTTTGAAAATCAAATTACTTGACAGAGCTGGAGTTGCTGAAATACATATTAGCAAACAGTACTCAGCAAAGATTAACAACATGTCCCATTTAGGGCACATACTGAAGGTATTACACAGAGCTAACACTGTGTATAGATTGAAAACATCCCATTTAGGACACATACTGAAGGTATTACACAGTGCTGACACTGTGCATAGATTAAGAACATAGCCCAATTAGGGCACATGCTGAAAGTATTACACAGAGCTGACACTGTGTATAGACAGAAAACACGTCCCATTTAGGGCACATACTGAAGGTATTACACAGTGCTGACACTGTGCACAGATTAAGAACATAGCCCAATTAGGGCACATGCTGAAAGTATTACACAGAACTGACACTGTGTATAGACAGAAAACATGCCCCATTTAGGGCACATACTGAAGGTATTACACAGTGCTGACACTGTGCATAGATTAAGAACATAGCCCAATTAGGGCACATGCTGAAAGTATTACACAGAGCTGACACTGTGTATAGATTGAAAACATGCCCCATTTAGGGGACATACTGAAGGTATTACACAGTGCTGACACTGTGCATAGCCTAAGAACATGTCCCATACAGGACAAATACTGAAGGTCATAACAGTGCTGACACTGTGCACAGACTGAGAACATGTTTCATTTAAGGCACATACTGAAAGTATTACATGGCGCTCACACTGTGCATAGGTTAAGAACATGCCCCATTTAAGGCACATACTGAAGGTATTACACAGTGCTGACACTGTGCATAGCCTAAGAACATGTCCCATACAGGACAAATACTGAAGGTCATAACAGTGCTGACACTGTGCACAGATTGAGAACATGTTTCATTTAAGGCACATACTGAAAGTATTACATGGCGCTCACACTGTGCATAGGTTAAGAACATGCCCCATTTAAGGCACATACTGAAGATATTACACAGTGCTGACACTGTGCATAGCCTAAGAACATGTCCCATACAGGACACATACTGAAAGTATTACATGGAGCTGACATTGTGCATAGATTAAGGTCATGCTCATTTTATACACATACTGAAGGTAATACACACTGCTGGCACTGTGCACAGATTAAGTACATGCCCCATTTAGGACACATAGTGAAGGTAGTACACAGTGCTGGCACTGTGCACAGATTAAGTACATGTCCCATTTAGGACACATAGTGAAGGTAGTACACAGTGCTGGCACTGTGCATAGATTAAGAACATAGCCCAATTAGGACACATACTGAAAGTATTATACAGAGCTGACACTGTGTATAGACTGAAAACATGCCCCATTTAGGGCATATGCTGAAGGTATTACACAGTGCTGACACTGTGCATAGCCTAAGAACATGTCCTATACAGGACACATACTGAAAGTATTACATGGAGCTGACATTGTGCATAGATTAAGGTCATGCTCATTTTATACACATACTGAAGGTAGTACACAGTGCTGGCACTGTGCATAGATTAAGTACATGTCCCATTTTATACACATACTGAAGGTAGCACACAGTGCTGGCACTGTGCATAGATTAGGTACATGTCCCATTTTATACACATACTGAAGGTAGCACACAGTGCTGGCACTGTGCATAGATTAGGTACATGTCCCATTTTATACACATACTGAAGGTAGTACACAGTGCTGGCACTGTGCATAGATTAGGTACATGTCCCATTTTATACACATACTGAAGGTAGTACACAGTGCTGGCACTGTGCATAGATTAGGTACATAACCCATTTTATACACATACTGAAGGTAGTACACAGTGCTGGCACTGTGCACAGATTAAGTACATATCCCATACACATTACAGGCTACTGAACCTTCTGGTAAAATTATTTTTCTTAAGCCAGTGGAAAGAATACAAATAGACACCTCTTGCTATCAAAATATTTCCAGAAACGATGGAATTCTGCAGTAAGACCTAAACAATCACAAGTCTGAAAGGGAAATTTCAAACTGTTCTGTACTCTAAATGATATTACATACTGTGGCAGCCAGAAACTTTTTAAAGGGCAATAATATGAATATTCACTTCCTTTAATGTTGCTACTTAAAAATGCTTAACAGGTTCAGATATGCATAGAAACATTTAAAATGCTCTAGGACAGGCATGCCTTTCTTCAGAGCTCAGACAGATGTGGCTTTAGAAAGCTCTCATTGAACGTTCTCAGTGAATGAGTAATCACTACACTCCAAGCATGGTCTGCGTGCCAAGAATGACTTAGAACAGGAGATGCACACACCCACAGCCTGACAAAGACAGCCTGCATGCACTGCATCGCTCATCTATTAAGGACAAAAATACAAAAGAAAAGAACACCAAGAGAGAGAGAGAGAGAGAGAGTGAGTGAGAGAGACACAGATGGATTCAGTATCTATCAAGAGTTCATGTGGGATGGGCTCACTGTTTGCAAGCCACGTTGTTTTCCTTTAAACTAGTGAAGGATCAGATGTGTGAGTGAAGAAGGAAGCACTCATTTGTTGCTAAGAGAACTGTAAAATGATCAGAAGTTCTACGTTTCTGAGCAGTGAAATCAGCACCAGGACAAGCCATGTTACTTAGGGATATCACTACTATGAATGATGTAAAAATTACTAATGTTTTTCCTTTTCATGTTAGTCATGCATTCCAGAGAGGTTATTCTTCTGATTTTATTAAATCAAGAACATTTTTTGACAAGGTAATATGGTTAAAATGACAAGGCAGTTGGTTCTTTTCAGCAACTATTGAAAAGTTATCCTGGATGTGAAACCTAGCAGACCATCAATCCGATTTTATACCTATCATACCATGGCACACCCTAACACAATCCATTAGGCACATGATCCACCTTTGAAGGAATTCCACTGGACATTCTTGGGTTATAGCAGCAGACTAGCTGGAGAACAGATGTTTTTTATTGTTCTGTTTTGAAGAAACAGAGCGGGGGGGAGCAAAAGGTAAACCTGGTGAACATCAGATAAACTTCCTAGCCTCAGCTTCAGCACCAAATATCTGAAAAATCTGTAAACAGCTACCAGAAGGAGAATATGAGAAGTTCTTCTACCCCAAGAGACGATGGTCATTTAAGCTGCTATGCAGTCATTTGCTGCTTCTGTCCCTCACTAACCTGCCCTATAAGCTAGTAAAATGCATTTTGAAACTCTGGCCATTGGTACTGCAAGTAGTGAAATTACTAAACTACTACTCTGATTTTCTACCAAATAATGAATACTTAGCTCCTCCCATCCTAAAATCCTGCATTTAATGCACAAAGTGCTGTTCTTAATTAATCAAGTTAGTTAACCGTAGATTATCTACTCAACATACACCCATAACATAATCAAAATGTCTGTCCCACTTTTGATTCTCCGCTGTTTCTAAACACAGAACTTATTCAGGAAACCTATGTCATGTTTCTGGCAACTCTTCTAAGAAAAAAAAGAAACTTTCTTACAGTGTACTTGAGAATTTTCTTTCATGTCTTCAGATTAGCACTAGTTATTTGTATGTATTATTCTCTGAATGGCACCATTCTTTAAGAAACATCTTGTTAATTTCATTGAGGCATGGGAATGTTCCCATCTTCTTTACAACTCCTATTTCATACCCAGTGGCCTGCAGTGATTTGGCTGATAGGACAGAATCGCATGCAATGTGCAGGAGTGCAATGGTAAAAGCGAAGGGTGAGAAATACAGAGACTGCAACAGCGAGTCTTCTAGGAAGCCAGTAAACAGTGGGACAATAATCATCTATCAACTCCCCCCCCCACACACACACACACATTTTATTAATTCCTTAATTTTATAAATTGCTTGTTAAGAAATTTCAGTAGCAGTAATTCAAGTTAGGAAGACAAGACTTCTCTTGTTCCAATAATAGTGGACAACTCATCTCTCACATAAACTAAGAGACACTTCATCAGTCATGTCCTACATCTTCTCTTGGTCTCCATCCATTGAACCTTGCATGCTGTACACATAGTAGGAGATGACCAGGGATATCCTTACGATGTGATCAAACCACATCAGCTAAATTGGCTGAGCATGAAGGAGCACTGTCCAAACTCTCAGATCCTCCCAAATTTCCAGGCTGCTACCTTCATCATATAGACTGAGCCCAGCTAGAATGAGAAGAAACATAATTTCGATTACTCGTATCCCTGATCTCATCCTTTCAGTAGCTATCTAAAGCTCATGGCCACAGTTGAGGATGGGGACACTGACTGACCTATAAATTCAGTGCTTTGTCCAATGGGTCAGTTCTTGCACAATCTGGTATAATTCCCTGCAACACTACTGTTGCTGATGTTGCAACAGTCCACTGGGGAATCCCCTGATCCTGTCTACTTTCAGATGTGAACAGCACGCCACAACAGCTAAACTCCTCTACCAGAAATAACTGCTCCCACCTTTTGCTCAGAAAGAAATCTAGTCTTTTCCAGGAGAGAACCATGAAAGGCTATCATTATATGACCAGCAGAAACATAATCACTTAAATCAAGTTTGCTGATCAAACCAATCAGAGTACTGCAACTGACCACTCAGAACTCTCCTTTCCTTTGCAGATACAATGAATAAAAAGCCAGAAAGTTGTTTGTCAGTTTTAATCAGTTTCCTTGACATAAGTACAACTGTCTCTTTTCCATCGTAGGGTATCAGAAATAATCATAGCCCTTGTGGAAAAAGGAATAAGCACAATATTTATTTTGTTTTTGTTTGATAACTGGGTTAAAAATTCATGAGGCGCACATCTGCTTACAAGGATGACCCAGCAGCTTTGGCATGATTAAATGATTTGTTTCAGAGCCATGAAGTATGAATGGGGAACTGATGGGGTCAAACTAATCCTAAACATCTTGGCTAGACAGCAGCTGCAGCTCATCTTACCCTGTACATTGTACTGGCTGACAACCACAAGTGTAATTTGTGTTTCTGTGGCAATACTAACATACGGCTTACCCTGCTGGGGCATAGACAATGTGTCCATCTGCAATGTTAATGACCTAGGTTCAGGAAGTGATCCAAGATTTTTTGGGGGACAAATAAACACATTTTCTACAGTGGGGTAGAGTAGAATATGTTTACTGTTACAGCAATACTGGGAGGTTGAGTGAAGTACCTCACCAGCACCAACTACCCTGGTGGGGGGAGGATCAGGGAAGGAGTATATGTTACACTAACTGCTCCACTCTTTGTAAAGATGGGTGAGTATTTAGTACTACTTCTTCAAGTACCACCCTCTCCCCCCAAAAATAATAACAATCACCAGTGAGCAATGCAAGTGAAAATATACAAATGCTAAAATTTTGCAAGTATATCAAACTTTTGTAAGGCACAGCTCATTATATACTGTGAGACTTACATTCATTGTACTGTACTATCTGACGATGACAATACTATTCTTCAAGCATTGTAAATTTACAAATGCAATGCAGATTAATTTTAGAGTCCTGTGCAAAAAATGGGACAGATAATTTCAGATAAAAAAAAAACAGACCGAAAGTCTAACTATGATTCATAGACAGTGTCTGCAATCATGAAGAGCTAATGCATAGTCTGATTAAGATACACCAAAGCCCTGCATGCAATAGACACATTCATAACTGTGCAGCAATAGAAGTCCAGTATGCAAAAATATGCTAATGATGCATCCTAAAGATGCAAATAATGCACCCTACTACCATTTACAATTCTAAAACCCTTTAATTGCACAGTACAACATGCAGGACAGACATAAATATATGAGAGTCTTATTGTAGGCTAATACAACAAAATGAACAATCGGAGTTGTTCGTGTGGGACGGACAAAGATATTGTGCGTGGCAGATCAGTGCTGAGCAACAACATCAGTCTCTCATACATGCACCCGTCTTATAATGTGCCAGGAAAAAATACATGAAAATCAGATCATAGTTAAGTATGGTGCTAACATATGCAAACCGTGCATAGCAATCCGATATGCTAGCGTCTCTGCTCCTGCCACAACACTAGTCTCGCCAACAGAAGCAGCTTCATAAGCAGATCACTTATTTTATAAATATTTTATCTACATATTCACTGTAGTCTATTTAAATTACATTTGCTACACAGTAATGGCCAGAGGGCATAAGACATACCTGAAATTAATCTGGCCATGTCTATAGAATACTGGATAACCTAGTACTGCCAATGTAACCATGCAATAAGACCCATTTCTAGTTGTCAAACTGCAAGCAGAAAACAGCCCTATGTTAGCTAATGACAGTGTGTAATCCAAGATACTGTAGCTGTCAGTAGACCACATAGCCTACAAAGCGTTTGTGAACGTATGCCTTCCTTTACACAGCCGGGATTGGACAAAATAGTTTATTTTTAGCAAAGGTCTTGTTCTATAAATGGTAAAAAAAGAAATTCAGTATCAGTGCAATAAAGATGGAAAATACAAAAAGACATTATATTATATTATATTATATTATATTATATTATATTATATTACTGGTTACACCAGCACTATGTAATTAGCAACAGCTATGTTGCCATCTGTCAACTTCCCATATTTCCTATTTTGCCAAAATGTTCCCCCTAACAGAACACACACACTGCAGTGTTCAGAGAGCGTCTGTTGGTTACTAGATATGTACACATCCTATAAGTAAAAATGCATTTTCACCCCTGTCGCAGGTGCACATATGCACCAGTATACATAGAGGTTCTGTGTCATATGCACCAGTATACACAGAGGTTCTGTGCCATATGCACCAGTACACATAGAGGTTCTGTGCCATATGCACCAGTACACAGAGGTTCTGTGCCATATGCACCAGTACACATAGAGGTTCTGTGCTAGCACCTCATCAGCCTGGCTGAAATCTATGAATTATGCTACTGACATGCAACAGCAATGTCTTTCGGCTTTTCCCGGTTAGGGGTCGCCACAGCAGAACTCTAGTCCAGTAATGATTGGCATTGGATTTTTATGGTGCCAAGGTGCCAGCCCAATGCCCAACCTTCAAGGAAGGCACACCCATTCATGCACGTACCTACCTGCATGTCTTTAACGTCACTCGACCACGGGAAGGACATGCAGACTCCACACAGAAGGCGCTCCAGCCGAGAATTGAACCTCTTGCTGTGAGGTGACAACACTAACCACTGCACCACACTGACATGATTACACAATAACCAGAATGCATGCAGCTATTTTACCTAAGTGTGCACTATGCCTACAAAAACAGTGGATCTTTCGTGTGCATACCCTTCCTCAAATGAATCATCGTAATAACAACTACAAGAATACTTCTACTGGATTCTTGCATGTTCATGTGCATGCAAATACAATACATGCAACTGCAGCCACAGTACAAACCAAATTTTCACATAAACTGTAAAAATGCCACATCAGTTCCTGTGGTTTCTGATGTCATGGCAACAAATAAAGCATATGTGACTAAAAAGTAGCCTAATGAACAGGAACTCCAACTCCAAAGTGTTTTTCCACAAATATCATATATAAATAAAAAAATGAAACAGGTAACAAACAATAAATAATAATTAAAATTAAATAAAAAGATTAAATCCAGTCATTATAATCATCTTACCCTTTTATATGCAATATAGAAAAGGTACATTTTAAGACATCTGTAGGAGCTGGCTACCACTGTGCAGCCCTAAAGCACTAAGGTAATAAGTTCTACAGGTGAGGAACCTGATAAGCAAAAGAATGCATGAAAGATGTCTAAAGACACATCTGTGGAACCACCAACAGCCCCTAAGCAGCTGAGTGTAGAACCCTAGTAGGGGTGTATGGCACCACTGACTATCTCAGGTAACGGACCCATAAAGATAAATACACCAATACTAGGACTGTATACATAATTCTAAATTGAACTGGGAGCTTGTGCAGAGAAAACAGCACACAAGTAATATAATATAACATCATGTGCTAGTCAGAAACCTGGCAGTAGAGTTCTGCACCAATGGTAAAGGGTCAAGTTCAGTGTTGGAAAGCCCTTCATTAATTGCATTTATATTTTTATTGTTGTTGTTGTTGTTGTATATTACATTGTACTAACTTTCTTCTTTTTGTCATTGTATAATATATTTTACTAACTGTTTTTTTATTTTTGTGGTTAGATACATTTTTACCACATTTTTATCAGTTACTCATATATGTTAACCTGCTGTATCTTTACATCCAGTCTGAGCCTGGAATTGGTAAATAAAGGGTGTTCCAATAATCCAGCTGCAGAGACCAAAGCATGAACTACTACTGAAAATAAATAAATAAATACAATCAAGTAAATAAAATCTTTAAGAAAACTATGCATTAGAAATCTCATCATAAACCACCCTTCTTCTGCCTTCTGCGCAGGATGTAGGCAGGAACCATATTGTCTCAGACGTAAAGTGCAACAGTACCAATCAACCTTCGTGGCAGTCACTGTTACCTATTCTGATTCATGTATGCAAATGAACTCCATTCAGAGAGTGTGAACAAGCCAGCACACTGCAGCGAATAATGTCTAAATGCATAATACTACCTGTAAAAAGTTTATGGACAACATTCAGGTTATTCTGCCTCACTACTTCAAAGTAGTGTACTACCTCCTGTATTGAAAAAAATAGCTAAGTCTGTTTTCTGCCTTGCAGCATCTCCTGACACTTCAGGTAAGTGACCCTAAAGTAGGATACCGATGACCTGGCCTATAGCTGCACCAAAAGTTTATATTCTTGCTTCTACTTTAAGTACTAACTAAGTCTCCTACTCATGTAGTTCCAAGATATTGAAAACATCTAGCAATGTTTGTTTTATTGGATCCTGTTTAACTGAAACCGGATAAATCAAGTAGACTTCAGTAAACGGGTTCAAATTGAGGGAAATTATAACCTATGCAAAAATAGCATACCCTTATAGTTTGCTGTATTATATAATAAGGTGCAGAAGGAAAACCCCTATATGATCTGAGGCGGGGTTGCCCTTCACATAAATCATTGTTCCCATTTCAATCCAGTTCATTGAAGTGGCTTCACATTACTGGGTTTTGCTGAAAGAGGACTCAGTAAAACAAAGTATAATCAAGCCAGTTTTCTGATCAGAAGAATGCAGTGAGGGCTAGTCACCCACATCTGCCAACGGCAAACCTCCTTTCACACACATACACATACACAGAGACACACAGATACAGAGACACACACACACACACACACACACACACACACACACACACACACACACACACTCACACACACACTCACACACACACACACACACACACACACACACACACACACACACACACACACACACACACACACACACACACACACACACACACACACACACACACACACACACACACACATGCACACACGCACACACTCACCCACACACCCTCCCAACATTCTCTCTGGACATAGTCATTCTGCTCCAATATCTTTTTCCCCCATTGGTTACACCTGTAAGATACAGACTACAGAACTGAACCCAATAAATGGGAACATAAACAGCTTAATTCTTGCCTGCTATCCACATGTTCAGAATTAAAAAGACAAGAAGATGTGTCAGACATCACATGACATACAAATCAATGCCATATAAATGGTGTACTTTAAGCAATTCCACATGCTTCCATTACGTTCTCTTGCAACATTCCTAACGTGAAGGCTACTAACCAGCTAATGTTACTAGGTCTGGTCCTCCTAAAAAATGAAAAAAATGCAGAAATCAAAAGCACAAATCTTCTGCTTGACCCTCACAGTGTGCTTACTTTTCTACCTACTGGACAGCTGCAGACTGTCCCTTGCAAACAGACACTGCAGAATATGTAGCACTGCTAAAAATCAGCGGAGTCCTCTGCAAAGTCAGACTCTAGGCTCTTGCACTGGTGTTTTGTTTTCTCTTATACTCCCCACAGGAATGCATATGCATGACACAAGTTCCACAGTGGGATTTCTCTCATCTATGGACCTGCATGTATTTCTCTTTCCATACAAGTAACATACTGCTACAGTGCCAAATAACACTGATGCACAACGTCCATAGGCCAGTCCTACCATGCTATATTATGGGCTAACTTATGTATGTCTCTCTTTATACCAGCCTGCCTGGATTCAAAGCTTTTTAACTCACTTCCTCTCAGAAATATGAAAAACAAACCAGCAAAATGCCTGCATCACTGCACTAACCCCGCATTCTCATTTTACAGTCAGTTTACTTTACATAACTGCATAAATAGACTGATAGGGTTTCAGCTATGCCTACCTGGATCCCTTTTAATATCATATGCCATTTTTTAACACGACTATTTCCTCTCACAATTCATTCCAAGTGCAATATTTCCCTGTACAAAAAGTTGCATAGCATTCATGTGAAAGCTCTCGCACATCAAATTCAGGTATGGTAGCAAACTGTTATCCAGTTCATGCTTGCAGTCTCCGTTATCACAGCATTTCTTCTGAGTTTATTATGGTAGCAATGGCCACTAAAGCTATGGCGGTCATAAGTGGTCTGTACATTACCATAATACAGACCAATTGAGCTTCTCTCCTTATGTTTAAGGAAGAGCTTCCATTGGCAATGCCTATGGAACACATTCAGGAACCAAGTAGCCTACCTGCAGACAGCAAGCACTAACCATCTTAAAAAGTGTGCCCCAGCAGGAAGTGCTATGCTCTGTTGCACTGCTATTCGCTGGCATGACAAAGTTTATTATTCTTCAAATACATCAATAGCAACACAGACCATTTATTTATTTATTTCAAAGGTTACTGTCAAACACTACATAAACAGAGACAAAGGGAATTAAACCCAGGACTGGAGAATGGATCTCATTTACAGCACACAGCTTTAATCCTATGACCTCAATTAGTCTTCATCTGGGCTCATACTTGCCTGTGGGATTTTTTTTCCAAATGAAGTACAGTGAAACACTGCCTATAGCTATAAAATTAAGGACAATTACATACAGCTGTTCTTACTTGGACAGTGTGTGAGTCTGTCTGAATCCAAGTAAGTTACATCAAAACTCTACAGTCATAATTATTTGAGCTTACTGTTTATCCTTTCCCTCCAGCCTAAGTTCTGTATCATACAGAAATAGCATTCTGTCTGACTTTATTCATGCTTTTTTCTTATAGATTAACCTGATTTTGTACAATGTCCCAAAATGGATATTCATTTTTAGGTAATGACTATACATGGTATTGATTTATTTTAGTGGGTTTAGCTAAGTAAGTGCACTAATCCATGTTTTCAACCACAGCACAAAAATACAAAGAACAGGTGACAAAACATAACCGTGCAAATTAAAAAAGAAAGAAAACACAGCATACCAAAGTGAGTGCTACTTATTAAAATTCCTGTTTTTATTAACCTTATTAACAAGCAAAATATGCCTCTTCCATAAAAACAGTTGTTAGGACTTGATAAATGAGGGTGGGTTTCAGCTGACTGCACAGCGTAAGAGGAGTGGTTCCACAGAAAAGATGATTGTCCCAAGTCAATTGGTTACAGCGTGGGACACAGAGATCAAGTGTAGAAGAATTAGAAGTGTGGCATAACTGAATGATTGCACAATTTCAAGTGAACAAAAGAGTAGCAAAGGTAGCAGAGTAAATAACGCCAAGCAGCTTTACATATACTGCAGTAAATGAAATACATGTGTGCAAACTCAATGCAAGGGTGTCAGTGCATGAAAGAACACTGGTTTTGGCAATTCATTTGTGGAGGTAAGTACCTAAAACAAAACAATGTATTTACCATTAATTTGCACACCTCAGCATTAAAACTGAATTCATTGAGCACTGTCATATGTGTGCCTGATTTTGATTATCAAATTCATAAATTTGTCTTTTCTAGAAAGAGGCAGGCTGGGTATCGCAAATTTCAGTCATATGACTTCAATCACATTTAACTTAACAGTCGTGACATGTCTATATGGGTTTCTGTTACAACTAGACCTCTCTCACCTAGATCAGATAAGGACAAAATAGACAATTACCTAGAAAACAGTACGGTTTACAAAAGTAAAGCCAACTACCGGCAAAATCAAAAGCTTTTCAGACCCCTGAAGTTACATATATACAGTGGCATGGCTGAAAATGATGTTGATTACTGCTTACTATTTGGATCCGAGCAATTTTAGGCTATGCACTGAATCAGAGGAATAAATAATCTTTCAGAGCAGATACCAGCTACCACATGCCACATTCCATTTTCCAGGACAGCATATGTTTTTGCAGAGGGTGTAACTGACTGCCGCTTTGACTAAAGCAAATGTGGTTTGTGGCTGGGCTGATTCAGCAAGTGCAGAGCATAAAAGGATTAGGCACGTTCTTACAAATCCTGTAACATCAAGGGATGATGTAGCTGACTTCACCTTAACACTTCTTACTTGACCACCTCAATATTTTTATTATGTTTCAATTAAAAATACCTCTACTTCAAAATGAATCTGGGGAAGAGAAGACAAAACCACAAGCCACAAGTCTGATTCCCTCCACCACTAATATGCCTGAATTACATAATGTGCATTTGTTACCTAGTAACCTGATGTTCCTGCTCAAATCTCAGACTGAGTAACTTCAGTTTTCAGTTAGGTTCACAGTGGCGTTCAAATTGTGGGCAGTGGTTCTATTTACTTTACAAAAAGTGAAAAGTCAGAAAATGTAATTTGATTCTATAACTTTCTATTGCTAAATGGAAAGTGAATTTACATAACTCCTGTCCTGGCAGTCCACATTTTCCAGTGCTACTTTGTTAAGCAATGCATTGCAAGGTCCTCCTTCACTTGCTGCTATTTTACAAGAGAACATGATGTGAAGAATTCTGATTTTAGTGAAAGCACTAGTATTAACTGAGATTAACAGATATTCCAAGGCCATTTAATCTTATGACCATTCACACCTTGCCAGTGCCCACCTTCAGGCAGCACCCTTCTCCAGAAGGGCCACATCAGTCAATCCTGGAGTAAATGTACAAATACCCAACCAGATATGCAGTCTATCTTTAAAGGAAGATAGTGAGTCACAATGCTTAACATGCAGAGAAAGTTTATACCAGAGGTGTGGGAAGTCCTGTGTTACAAAACTATCCCTCCACTGTGTTCATGTATCTTGTGGTGAAGATTTAGGCCAGTGGTCCTATTACGTGTGGAGATATTGGACTTAAAGAAAACAATGAGGAGGGTCAGGACAACTGGATCACTAATGGTGTAGTAAGCAAGACAGAGATCCCACTTCAAAAGTCTGTAAGACACTGAATAAAGTGAGAGTGTCAAGCCTCTCTTGATAGCTCATGGACCTTAAGTCTGTGACCTGTTTTGTTTAGAACCTTTGGGGTCTTTCTAGTTGTTTGATACGTGTAGACAGTTACATCCCAAAAGGGCATTATACTCAATAACTGACCAGTTAAATGCTGAGTAAATGGGGGTGATTACCATTTTACACTTTGTCTGTATTATTTTGGCAATTAGCTAGACAAGATAAAAGGATTTCCAGAAAATCACAGTTATATAATGGTCAAAAGAGAGGGAGCTATCAACCCAAGTAATTAGATCCATGACTGTTTTTCATTTTATTGTCTACATAGTATGACAGGAGGGGTTGAATACAAAAAGTAATGGTACAACACATTTAGCATTTAGTTTGTGTCCATTTTTAGTACACCAAGATCTTATTAGAGACAGTGTATTCTGTAGGGATTTGTGTGTCATCAGGTGACTTCCCAACAACTCCCATTTTGCAGCGATCTGCAAACTTTTTTAGCCAGAAGTCCTGGTTCTGTGTGTGGAGATCTGAGAAATACAAATGAAAAAGGAGATGACCCAATACAAAGGCCTGAGAGACACCACTGGTTACTTTCATACTTTCAGATGAGGCACCTACAACTCATTTTGTGTGGGTTCGGTCTGTCAGCAAGTTTGCTATCCATCTTACCACATATGGGTCAATTTTTAAAACATTTATCATTAGTATGATGCTAACATTGCAAATGGTGTAAAAGGTCTTCAGCTCAAGATACACAGGCAGCTGGCAAGCAATACAAGAGACCACTGAGGAGTCCAGCCCAGTTTCTCCAGAGCACTGTTGGGTTAAGCCACAAAGTAAGCAAATGTGGGGCTGAAGGAATCAAACCCTGGACTACTGGAAGCAGTTTACTAACAACTCATAGCCTTAATCCTTGGCAGTTATTGCCAGTAACAGTAAAACATCTTGCTAAAAATTAATATGTGACATTTTTGAGCTGAAGCCAAAACCAAACTTTATTTATTTAGTTAGTTAGATTTTTTTAATATTTTTTTGTTTTTGTTTCACTTGTTTTCATATCCATATAATGTTCAATTTTCACAGTGTCTATGTGTGCGCGTGCTTGTGTGTCTCTCTTTCTCTGTATATATATATATATATATATATATATATATATATATATATAGATAGATATATATTATGTATATATATATATATATATATATATATATATATATATATATATATATATATATATGGAGTGTGTACAGCACATATCACAGATATATCAGGGATACACCAGCAGATATCTGTGGGAATTCATGGCTGCATCAGTGTACATCAGTGAGTGAGGACAGAATCAGGCTACACCACTGAACAAAACTATTCTCCCCTCGACAACTACATGCTGCTGCACTGGGGTAGCATGATCTCTTCTCTGGCTCTGAATATCGGATTAGGTCCCACAGATCAACTGGTTTCAGGGATGCAGAGATCAAATAGAAGCATCAGGAACAGCTGGTCAGTTATGGGAGGGCAAAAATATTAAAAAAATAATTAATTAACATCTTACATTTACAGGTAACACTCTTTTCTGATACTTCTAATTACACAGTGTGGGGCAACCTTTCCATGTTGACCCTGCTGCTACAGTCCTTTTGCACTTTGAATTTGCTGCTGACAAAATTGGCTTATAAAGTTACTTAAGATTTAATTGCTGCCACATGTATTTTTCTGTGTAAAACACAGCAGCTCACAATACACATATGCATGGACCATTTCACACACTGCAAAGGTAAATGAAGAGTTAAGTTAAGTTATTAAGTTGCAACACCCAACCTTGTGATATCTTAACAAGGACTAGTTTGACAATGACGCCAACCTCTTAAAAACTGTGCCTTACTGCCTATAATGCATTGCCCCTGGGACTGGTACAGTTTCAGATGCTAAATATATCCAGCGAGGTATGGCCAGCTCATCATTTCTACTGTTGCACCACAGACAAATATGGAAATAAGCCAAAGTCTTCCACACCAGCTGAAAAACTTGGAAGTACAGAACATATGAAGTTCAAAAATAAACATATGGGAACATTTTAGTAAGAAATACTTTTGTTTCTACAATGCCCAACTCTCGCTTGAGCAAACCTCTGTGTAACCCCACCCAATAAGGTATTCTCCTTTCATTATGCTTATGTACAGTTACGTCCCATGTTAATCAGAGTGCTGTATACCCTACCCCCTGTGTGTGAAAGTGATCATACAGCTCAGATGTACATGCTCCTTCTCAGTTTACCATGTCTTCTTCAGGTTGTTGTGGGAAGCCGGCATATGCAAACAATCTACTGGGTATCTCAGTCCTGTTAATTACTATTACATGGGATTGTTACGCCATTCTCATGACAGCAGTATTTATGTACAGGACAAAAAAATCCCTAACCAGAATAAGTACCATTCAGCCCACTCTGGCTTTAGGCTGCATATGTATTTTCAAAGAGCATAGCAGCATGCCTGCAATGAAAAAAATCCCATCTCAGAACAGCAAAATACAGAGGCTTGACACCAGCCAAAAATTTGTAACTGCCAAGTAATGAGTTACTCAGGAGATAAACTGAAGCAATGCTGGATAAAGATTTGCAGTTAGGCACTCTATAAACGTAGGAGGAACTTAAATGCAAAACACAATGTTTGCCAGTATGTGTAAATGAAGATATGCCATTTGTATAATGTGCAATAAAGTAACTATGATATTACTGATTAGGGTTTAGAAAATGACACTTTAATGCTAGACAGAAATGCTTGCTCATAATTTTTATGAGCTATGATTTAGTGTAATTTTTTGTTTTATGGCCAGTCTTACCAACAATACATATTTTCAGACTAGAAAGTGGTTTAGAATGTTGAATGCAAAATCTCACTGCATAAACACAAATACTTTTTTTCTGTGTCTGAAGCAAACAAACAAAAAAAAAAACAACATACAGTAATTATGGAATGCCATTAAGGAAAGTGAAACACTGCAGAGAGCATGCTCCTTTTATTAAATGAACATGAGAACATGTGGGGCAAGGTTAGGATTAAAGGCTTGATGAAGATGAAAGAATATTATGACATAGTGTGAAAAATTACATCCTTCAACCTCATGAGGAGTGATGCAAAATGACCAAACAGCAGGTGTAAGGGAAAATTCTAAAGTTATATGACTACATTGCTGCATTCACTGGATTAAAAACTGCACCAAAACAGTACTTCTGCTGTACTATGCTATGCTATGCTATGCTATGCACAACCAGCAAACAATGTCAGATCTGGTTCAGAAGACAGCTCTGCAACATGAGAGGTAACCTTTCAAAATGCAGAGAGGATTATGGTGCTACTTCTGAAGGAAAGAACTCTGTAATATCTATAAACCAGTGACAGCCTCTGGATCCAAGGCCGTACAGATCATTACTGTGGAGGTTGTTAAAGACAGACCGCAATGTTTTTTGCACTTGGGTAACCAGATTAGCTGATTAGAATGGGAAAGTGGGCAAGGCTTTCAGTACCACAAAATGGTTAGTGGACCAATTAGAACCACCTAAACTAGGCCCTGTAAGTGTTAATAACAGTAAAACACTGTTAAAAAATAGGGCACACACAGTAACAGTAAATGGGTGCAACTCCTAATGGAGTACCACACTGTTAGTACTAGGACTGCCCCTTTCAATGCCTACACGTTCAGGACTCTGTACATTGGGAAGAAAATTATGAATTTTTCCTGACAACAAAATTATGCACAACAGGGCTGATACACAAGGAGTAAGAGGTACAAAAAGGAAATGGACAAAGGGCCCGGTTCAGAAATGGACAAAGGGTCCAATTCAGAAATGGACAAAGGGTCCGGTTCAGAAATGGACAAAGGGCCCGGTTCAGAAATGGACAAAGGGTCCAATTCAGAAATGGACAAAGGGCCCGGTTCAGAAATGGACAAAGGGCCCGGTTCAGAAATGGACAAAGGGCCCGGTTCAGAAATGGACAAAGGGCCCGGTTCAGAAAATGCTTTGCAAGGCTGGGGTTAGCTCCATCTAAATGTACAGTGTAATAGCTGACCACAGTTCATAAAATTCTTTTGTGCTTAGTATAAAGAGGTTCTGTCCATTATGCAAGCTCTTTATGCAAAATATTCAGGAACAGAATTTGGTAACACTCTGCCAAAGAGAAGTAATTCTGTAGCTCAGTAATGCATGCTGGAATATTCAGTGTACCACGACAGCACTGTGAAAATAATGTGTACCACGACAGCACTGTGAAAATAATGTGTACCACGACAGCACTGTGAAAATAATTCTCTTTTGAACAATACGCTGCACTGCTCTCACCATCTTACGCAGCTACAGAAAACATGAACAAATATTTTCTATGCTGACACTTATACTAGTAATAATAATAATAATAATAATACAAGCACCATGTTTACATGTTAATGAACCCACATCCTGATCAGATGCATTTTATAAACAGTGTACCACTTTTGTACATGTTGGTCCTAAAGAGTAACGTATGGGAGTCCAACTGCATACAGAAGGACTTCAGCTAAATAACATAATGCTGGGACAACAGACTGTTGAGTGAGGGAGTTGTTTCAATAGCCACTTTGCAGGCCAGGGCAGCAAACTGAGCCCAGTAATTATATATTAAATGGGATTCCGTTTTAAAATTCCATTGTCCTACAATACTTAATTTTAATTCCAGTGCATGACTTGAGTAATGCTTAAAAATGTGAATTCATTTAATTTTCAGATTACTTAATCCATTCAGGTTATTGGAGGCACTGGAGTCTATCTCAGCACGCAGTTAGTGCAAGCTAGAGAAATTATTATGGAATGGGTATTAGCCCATTTAAGGGTGAACACATACACACACACACACACACACACACACACACACACACACACACACACACACACACACACACACACACACACACCTACAAACAATTCAGAGGATTGCTTTGGAATGTGTGAGGAGACTAGGGTATCTGTTGAAAAAAATGACACAGGAAGAATGTGCAGACTCCACAATGAGGGTAACTCCCAGCCAGAAACACACTGTGCAATCAAGCACAGTGAAGCTGATAACTGCCCTACTAGTGTATCATCCTTGATCAAAAACACATCAACTTAAATTCCATGCAAATATTGCAAAATGATACAAACAAGAACCTAGTAGAGTACACTACCTGACGGGCATAGCAGCAACGACTAAAATATAAAGGAACTTCAGGCATATCAGGCAACCTAAAGGTAAGCATGCAATATGAAGACATGACAAAAGATTGTCGAGACACTGTGTTATATGGGAAAAGGCATCACCAGTGGGAAGTAAGATACATGACAAAAGATTGTCGAGACACTGTGTTATATGGGAAAAGGCATCACCAGTGGGAAGTAAGATACATGACAAAAGATTGTCGAGACACTGTGTTATATGGGAAAAGGCATCACCAGTGGGAAATAAGATACATGACAAAAGATTGTCGAGACACTGTGTTATATGGGAAACGGCATCACCAGTGGGAAATAAGATACATGACAAAAGATTGTCGAGACACTGTGTTATATGGGAAAAGGCATCACCAGTGGGAAATAAGATGCTGCCAACCCTTTCACAAACACTTATCACGCAGTTTGAGTGGCACAACAGGTAGCCCATTTGCCTTTGGTGCAGAAGGGTATGAGTGCTATTCCTACTCTAGGCAGATGGACTGGTGACACTGCAGTGCATCATAAGTGAGATGCTACACTCCTCAGTCTGTCATCCTTTGCATGAGATGTTAAACTGAGGTCCCATCTGCTTGAGTTGGTGGCAGCTTAAGTGGATGTAAAAGATCCCATGGAAACCGTCAAAAAGAGTAAGGGATGTTCCCAAATGCCCTGGCCAAATTCCCCCTACTAGTATAAATACCACCTTGGGTTTTCCCCTGAGGAGTAGCCGCTAGCCTAGTATGAATAACTTGGTCAACAAAAGATAAATCATTGAAGTAGCAGTCTACAGTAATGGTTGCAATTTTTGTAGATGTTATTTTTCTAAACACAGAGAATTTATTGTATTTTATTTTAAATCAGTTCATTCTGGCATTACAGCACAGCGGGTTAAGATTACCAGCTGTTAATGAGCTGTAATCCTAGTTTCTAGGCAACTCTGTGCAAAGATAACCAGACTGCTGTTCATTTGTTACTCACTAAATAGGCTTTTATGTCTAACAGACTTTGGGGGCTGTCCTTAGACAATGTAAACTTTGCAGCAAGGCTTGTATACTATAACATGCCATACAAGAGCCTTTTGTGATTCATAAATGTCATTGCACAATGAAGCAAGGCCTTTTGCATTATTGTGCTCCACTGCACAATAACAGTACATCAAGGACCAAGTTCCCATGTTAATGAACCCACATCCTGATGATACTCATTTTATAAACAGTGTACCACTTTTCTCTATATTGGTCCTAAAACAGTAAACTATGGGAGTCAACTCTATACAGGTGGAGGGTGCATCATTTGCTTGTGCTCAGATCCCCTCCAGCAAAAAAAAAAAAACACTTCTGTTGTTGAAAATCTCTACCTGCAGAAAAGTCTCCTACTGTGCACACAACCCCAAAACCCCAAAACCACATGGAAACATGTTCTTCTCAGCACCAAACTGTGAAAAAGGTGAGCACCTACGAATGAGAGCTTGCACAGCACCAGCTCCTCTAATTAATATACATACCTGACTGCAATTTCTTTATGACATGATGGCTGGATCGAGAATAAGATCTAGACATCGCTGTTCTGTAACAATGGGAATAACATTATTATTGTGACCAGTTAGGTGAAAAAGAGGAAC
Organism: Protopterus annectens; assembly: GCF_019279795.1. Taxonomy (NCBI): domain Eukaryota; kingdom Metazoa; phylum Chordata; order Ceratodontiformes; family Protopteridae; genus Protopterus; species Protopterus annectens. Next base: position 198,588,113 of record NC_056740.1, read on the forward strand.
ACTGGATAATTTCATAGGAGATGAGAAGACCATAAAATGAATTTTGTTTTATTTATTATTTTTTTATTGGCATTTGATTACTGGGAAAGTCCACTGGGCTGAACAGCCCATTTTTAGTGGAGGCCCAGGGAGAAAAACTCCAAATACATTATACAACCTTGAACAATTTAAACAATTTAAATATAAGTAAAGAGATAGGTAAACATCACAGGTCTATATTACGATGTCGAACAATAAAAAGAGAGCTCTTTTATCAAACACTAAAAGCAATGAATGTCGACCACACGGAGCAGCGATTTTTTTCCCCAGGGGAAAAAAAAATCGGTGGGCCATTTTTGGGACTTTGCCATTTCTTCCACTGTGGTGTGATCTCAGAGTTGGTATATTTAAGTAGGGGGTGTGGGGGGGCACAGCCCCTGATGATAATGATGATTTTGTGTTTGGAGTTTTTTTTTTTTGCGGACCAGCGATTTTTTTCCAAGGCAAAAAAAATCGCTGTTCCATGTGTTCGACATTTACTGCTTTTGGTTTTTAGTGTTTGAAAAAAGAGCATTCTCTCTTTTTATCATTTGACATCGTAGACCCAAACATCATAATTCACATACTCAGATAAAATATCAAAAATGCACATATATAAAGAACTTTACAACACTGACAAGATCATTCATAAGAAATATATGAATATGGGCAGTTATCATGATCACTTCTGACAAATGGTCTAAGTGACAGAATGAAGGGAGGACTAGCAGCTGCAGAAAGGGAGTGAAGGAATTGGAAGAGGTCAGGTCTTGCACGGACTGGATGTAGATTAGTTACAGCTCCAAACAGAAGACAGGTAGTTGTGTAAAGAGGATTTGAAAGTCGCAATGTTTGGGTTAGATCGGAGAGATAGGTAGAGAGTTCCACTTTTTGGCAGCAGTATAGGAGTTGGCCAGCTGGAAGTTTTGGTTTATAAATCTGTAGTAGATGTTGATTTTCAGTCGTAAGAGATCTTTTGGGTAAGTAGTTGATGAAAAGAGAGGAAAGGGCAGGACACAATGAAAGTTTGTATATAATTTTGTGGTAGTCCTAACCACTTTAGAGAATGTAAAGCTCACAGTGGTGGGTAGAACAGGAGGAATTTGTTGTGAATTAGGCAATCTTATTGTAGCAGGTTAGTTAGCTTGGATTTTAGGTTAGAGAGTAGGTTTGTGAGTAGTGTAGCCCCATAGGTCAGAGAAGGTAGAATATACATAATGGCTAGGGTCTTTTGTAGTTGCTGTGAGAAAGTATTCAAGTCAGTATAGTAAGCCCAATTTTTGATGAAATTTTTTTGATGTTGTGTTGGACATGAATATTGAATTTGAGGTGTTAATCTATTATAACACCTAGTAGTTAAGTATGGGGGGCTATTTCAATTGGTGTTTTATTGTGGGAGAGTATAGTGAATTGGTCTTTGTTTAGTGGGGCAAGGGACTTGTGGTGTAAAAACAAGTAGCTTGGTTTTGTTAGGAATACGAAGCAAGTGATTTTTGGTAAGCCAGTTTTCAATAGAATTGAATGCTAGATGAGTAATTTTATTTATTTACATTTGATTACCAGGTAGTGTCCGAGTGGGCCAAAGTCCATTTTCAGCAGGGACCCAGGGAGAAACCCAGGGAGAAAAGCTCCAGAAAAGTTAAGAGATATAAATGTAGTACAGATAAGAATGTAGCACAGTCATATACAGAGAAAGTACAAAAATATTTACAGAGTTTAAAAAGCATACAGATGGAATACAAAGATACAGTGGTAAAACTACAAATTAAGTTACAATATTCAGAAATCAAAACAGTGTCAGAAATCATAACAGTGTCAACATTTATATTTTTTTGTATTATTCAACAAATCAAAGGAAAATAGAAACCAGTTACACAGGCAGTAAAAGGCATAGGAAGAGAAGATTAATCAAGGAGATATTAGGTATGATTGGAGCATGGAAATGGAATCAGCAGAGCAAATGATTGTAGAATCAACAGCGTATTAAATAAGAGAACCAGGAGTAAGAGATAAGTGAATCCTATTAATGAAGATGCTGAAAAGCAGGGACCCCATCATGGAAACTCGGGGTACCTCTGTGGGGTTGGGATGATAGGAAGAGAGGGAGGAGTTTCATTTGACAGCTTATTGTCTATTTGTTAAATAGCTAGAAAACCAATTAAGTGAAGGTGGGGAGTGGGGACAGTCCAGTCAGAGAGAGTTGGCTCAGAAAAAGAGGGTGAGACATAGTATCAAAGGCTTTGGAAAGGTCTAGGAAGACGGATGGGATGAATTTACCAGAGTCCCTAGATTTATTGATTGTGTCCATAAAACAGATAATAGCGGTCATTGTGCTGTGACCTGGCCTGAACCCATGTTGAGTAGGAGACAGACTTTGATCTGTGGTGAGAAAAGCAAGAATTTGAGACTATACACATTTTTCACGAATCTTGGAAACTGGAGAGAGAATAGCAATTATACAATAACTGGAGATATGTGTGGGGTCACTGCCTTTATGGAGGGGTAGAAAAAATGCCAGTTTCCAGGTCTTTGGAACGTAAGATTCGAGTATGGATCTATTTATAAGAATGTTAATTGGTAGGAAATTGCCTCTGTGACAAGTCTTAGTCAGGTTGTAGGGAGACTGAGTAGTAAACATTTTATGGTAGCAGTAGGGATAGGTTTTAAGGAAAAGGAGGTTGTGGAAGATTTTAAGGTATCAGTAGAATCTTGTAGGATGGAGAGGGAGGTGTATGGGAGGGGAGGGAATAATCTGAAAAACTAGTGGCAGAGAAGTTTGAATTAATATACGGCTGGGTAAAGTTGGAAATAATGCTGGATACAGAGTTAATAAAATGGTTGTTGAAAACAGTGACTATATCTGAATGTTTTTGTTAGGAAATGGTGTAGGATTTGCCTTAGCACTGGGATTTAGGAGTGAGGAATTGCCTGTCCAGAATTTTTTGGGATTGTTTTTGTTGTAGGACTGGAATTTAGGTTCATAGGTAGGTACTAGGCTATCTGCATGAGGGCATTTATAAGCCTAGCCAGAGTGTGTCGGCTTTTGCCGCCCCATTGATTAATTAACTGATCCTCTGTCAAGCAGAGCCAATGAAGTGATCCCAGGGGTGTATTTTCTGTTACCCATCCACTCATCAAGGTTTCTCTTGAAGAGTGTTCATGAGGGGCTCTGCCTGATGTAATTTGGAATTTTGTTCCAAAACATGGGGAGTCTCTGTGACAGGAATCTATCCCTCCAGCATGTTCTATTTATTGTGGCGAGGTTTAGCTCACTAGAGCGTGTGGCTCGCAGTGACTTGGATTTCTTTAGGTGGAGCATGTTCATCAATTCTGAGTTGGACATGGCTTTGTAAGTCAGGCAGAGATCACCTCTGAGTAAGCGATATGCCACTGAGTGCAGCCGGAGTTTGTTTCAGTCAGGCTGCATAGGACATATGTTTGAGACCAGTAATCCTCTTGGTGAGGTACATTTGTGGTGTTTCCAGCTGTTGGAAGTGTCTTGTGAGGTACATCCCAAATGGGGCATTGTACTCTATGATGGGTCTAATGAGTGACGAGTAGAGGGGCACTATAACCTCTTTATTTCTAGATGCGAACCCTTTAGTAATTAGGTAGTACTCTTTTTTTGTCTGTGGTTATTTATTTTTTACATGGTTACAGAGCTGATTCTTGTAACCAATTAAAAGCTTGTTAGAGAGGGACCAGTTTAATAGTTGAGTACAGTCTTCTTGCAACTTAGTTTCAAATCCATTGTGGTTATTGCTGGATTGGAAGAGAAGTATGTCATCAGCATACATAACCAGACTGAGATTTGGGAGTAAAATGGAAAAGTCATTGACAAAGAGCAAAAACTGAAGGGGACTAAGTACTGATCCTGTGGGACTCGTGTCCAGCAATCCGAGGGAGTATAGGGAGTTATTGCAAAAAAACTGAAATGAAATGACCTGTTAAGCAGATAACTCTGAAACCAATGACTGGTCAGTTGTATTATCTCCAAAGTTTAATTTTTCTAGCTTTTTGAGAGGAATGTTATAGTTGACTATTTCAGCTGTCACAGTCATATCTACAAATAGGCTTGCAGAGATGTGGCCTTTTAGGTTGTTATAAATGGTGACGTTAGCATTTCGAAGGGCTGTAAAAGTACAGAAGGCATTAGGAAAACCATACAGTGCATCACACAGCAAACCAATGATGTTAATGTACTTTAGTAATTGCCTCTACAGCAGCTTTTTCAATTCTGAAGTGAAAAGGTGCTGCATGGTTGACGTTCTTGTCTTAGTCAGAAGATGTATGGTATTGAGGAGGGAAGCTATTTGTAATACTGCTTATGGAGGACTGCAGAAACCATGCACCCCCATTAGCAAACATGGAAGTGTTAGAAGACAAGAGAGTTCTTTCTGGATTGTAGGAAATTAGTCAAAGCCTCTGTCAACTGATTTATTTCCAAAATTGCTTCAGTTTTGACCACTTTTCTTCTTTTTACTGTCTGATAGAGGTGGCTTTTGCTGAACTGGTAGTAATTCTCATATCTTTTCTGATGATAAATAGGATTCATTTAGTTACAAACTGAGAGGGTCCATTTTCTATATTTTCATGCATCATCCCTGTTTCTCCTTTTACACTTAATCCCTGGTAATAACTAGGGACATACACGTGTCCTTAGCCTTCCTTTTATAGCTAGGCATAATGAATCCTTGAAAAGGTATGAGTATTGAAAAGAAATAGTCTATGCAGTGGCTGGACTGGTCATACTACAGAGGTAAAACCTGCCTATAAAACTAAGTAACGTATTGAAGTAGAGCAGCTTTGCTCTTGGAAGGACCCTCCTGTTACTACCTGGGGTGGATTTCAAAGAGTGCAGAAAGACCAGAGGAATTTTACTGGTGAATGGTCACCTATGGAATTTGGGAGTATCTTGATATGAAAGCATCTGTGTTATATAATGGTTATGATTAGATCTAAAGTTGAATAAAAAGATCGTTGAACCCAACCTAATCTTGTAACAATACAAAAGTGCAACGTTGAAACCACAGACGAAACACTCTGCCCAAGTCCTATATAAAACCAATCCTTTTATTGTAAAACCAATACACAATTCATATCTAGTTTAGCACTTTCACCCTGCATAAGTGGGCTTCCTCAGAACAACAATTTCATGAATCTAAGACATTTAAATAGATTTTTTTAGCGCCAAAAAAAAAAAACGGATATAGCCTGCCCTTAAAGTGATACATTTGTTATTACAAATGTTAATGCCTTAAAATCACAATAACAAATGTATCACTTTAAGGGCAGGCTATATCCGTTTTTGTTTTTTTTTTAGGCACCAAAAAATCTATTTAAATGCAACCTAGATCAATGGATGGGTGACTGCAAATTCACTCCAGGGTAGTGCCCATGTCCCTCATGGACAGAGATAGTTAGTACTAATTATCATAGGCTCTTAACTCTGGGGACTTCTCTCACCACTGACAACTGGTTAATGAGGTTCAGTAAATAGAAATTTAAACTCAGTATCTCAGTGAACATTAAATTAGATGTACAGTCTATCCAGTATGAATCAGGGAATAAATCTATATAACAAGGAAGATCAGTCACTGGAGTTACATTAGGCAAGATACTGTGAGAACTAAAACTATACAATGGGCTATGCTATGTTGTTAAACACAATATTGTGTTTTTCATCACAGAAGTGAAGCCAGTATAATATCCTTTCTGTCTCCTCACAACAAGTTGGACAGCAGAGTAGCCGTAACCATTTTAACAGAATGTCTTTGGTCAGCAATATGTAAACATTTTATACAAGAACAATATTATGGTAAGCTTTTGACACAATTTCAGATGTGCTCTCTAAACAAAAAGTGAGGATCTGAAATGAGGAATATTTTCAACAAGAATATCATTTTGGGGCTTATTCGATGACAGCAGCCTTTACAGCATTAGATATATTTTGCTGACAGAATGAATGGATTTTATTTCAGCAACAACAAAAACTAAATTACTGTATGTGAGCTTGTTTTCAAGTGAGCCAAATCCAACCATACTTCTCAACCTCTAAGAGCAAGAAATCTGGACAAACCCATACATAAAAGTGGGTCAAAGGCCCAAAACTAGGGACAATTTTTAAATATTGGTCATACAAACTTAGAAAATTGATAGAATGACAGGTTTTATGCAGTGGCGGCTGATGACTTCAAATTAAAGGAGGGCTGCAGGAGACAGCTGAATGGGTGGGGGCCAATGGGAAGGGGTGTGGCCAACTAGAAAGGGGTGGAGCTATGCTCAAAACCACAATGACTGGAACTTTAATTAAATACGCTGCCCTGGGTGCCAAACAGTCATTACGAGAGCCCAATCAAGACAAAATGAAGTGCAGAAGAAAAAAATATTTCAATGCATTGGCTACATGACAACTTACTTAATATCCAGATGGAAACAGGTTGTGAGGCATGAAAAAAATAAATTACTTTTTAACTACATTACTGGAATGCCAATCAAAATCAAGTATAAAAAACAAGCAGCACTCAACTCAAACCACTATTTCTTGCACTGCAGTTCTAATTATAATTTATATTCAGCTTTATAAAATTACCAAGTAACATGCTGAAAGTAGCAATCTCTGTCATACCCCCAACTTGTAAAAATGTTTCTTATCCAAAAAAGACCTGCTGCCTGACACAACTATCTACTTGTTTCATGGGGAAGACATGATCAAAGTAAAAAATGAACAGCAAACAAGAAACAAACTCAAGATAAATTGCTTAAAGGATTCCTGCACAAGTTATGGACCATACATGATAGATTGGCATTCTGTTTATTTTACGGGTAAGCCTGCAAAGATGACTGCAAGTCTCCAATAAATGTAATGAGTTTCTGAAAATACTGTAATCCTGTCCTTTTATTACAAATACTGTCATATGCATTTCATTACCCAAGGCTTATACATTATCTAGTTATGTAAATATTTTCTGCATGGCAACAACGAAAAGGCTTTCAATGCTGGTAATTCTTTAACAGTATGCTTATTAAAGCTTACTTGCATCTTACAATCTCCGACAAGCTTACCTGATGCTCATTAAATCATTACTACTTAAACAGAGCAACAGGGCACTGTGACAGCATGCATTTCCTGAATAATAAGAAGCATAAATGTGACAGAAAACCAGAACATTCTGCAAAATCAAGGACAGATGAAAAGCCACGGTCGTACTTGTGGTCTACCTTGGATGGGGGAATACTCTGCATACTTACACTGCATAACCGCTCCTTGCCTTCCTTGGACACATCCAGAGCCACTACAATGGGGAGTGGGGTGCAACAAGTATGTCACAATTTGATATGTCTCTGGCTGACAGTGATGGCTCTGACACTCATACCTTTCAACTTCAGAGCAAGAAATCTGGACAAAACCATACATAGAACTAGAAGTGGGACACAGGCCCAAAAATAAGGACATTTTTTTAAATATTACTCTTATTAACTTAGATAATAGAACAGTAGTAGATCTTGCATTAGTACAAATTTTCTGAAGGGTATAAAATCTGAAACTCAAATGTCTGCCATTATTTTCTAAAGTCAGTCTTTAATGATTTGCCACTAATTTGCCAGAAATCCACAATTTTATGAAAAACAGACCAAAAATGTGATGCAAAAATATAAAGTTGCCACACAATACAGCTGGGAACCTGTCAAAAAAGGGACACCTTTTTAATATTAACACTGTTAACTTGAGCAGCTAACAAAATAAGAGCATCTACATGCATTTCTGAAATAAAAGTAATCTATAACTCTGATCATTACAGTTATATATAATTGTAAACCCTCCACATTTTCTTCCAAAATTGCCATTTTGGAGGAGGGATTATTAGGGGAGAGCAACATTTTGAGCCAAAATTGGGGACAATTGAGAGGTTTGGATATTCCTAATTCTACAAAGTGATTTGCACGTACCTCTCAACCTATTAATGCAGGAAATCTGGACAAGGCCAAATATATTGGGGGAACATACAAACACTACTAAAAATTGCTCTTGTATAAACTTAAGACAGTTGATAGAATAACAGGTCTTGCATTAAGTTATGATGTCTGAAACTCAATGTCTGTCATTTAGTGACTTCATTCCTAAATGATTTGCTAGAAAACCACAAATTTTATGAGGAACAAACCAAAAATAAAAAGCAAATATCTATTCATTCTGCAAAAATATGGACAACTAAGAGGTATAGTTCAACCAGGGCTGTCTGAGTTTGCTACCCCCCCTCACAAAATCATGGTCGAATGGAGCCTCCCCCCTACAGCCATTCCAATGTCCCATTCCTTGGTTATTTTGCCCCATTTACTATAATCACTGTAATGTGCATACTGCTTTACTTCTGCGATGATTTAGATTTAATTTGAAAGTTTTATTTTGCATTTTACACACAAACCCTAATAGATATCTGTTAAACAAAGCAATGCAGTCTCACAATGAAAATAGACTTAGCATTAAAATTTCTCTGCCATTGAAACGCACATGCATTGAAACAGCATTGAAACCCACATTCAAAGGAAATACATTTTGCCAGTGGCAGATAAAGATTAAGTCTGGGCCGTTTTCAAATTCATAGGCCCCTTGAACATAAAACATACACATACTCTTTGATACACCTTCCTGACTGTATTACATTATATTCCTTGTACAATGCAGTACAGTTGTTAGAGGGCATTTTAAATTTATTGTTTTGAACATTTTTCCAGTAAACAATACAACAAAATGCATGCATCAATGACAAAACTGCCCAATTCATAACATTTCCATTATAAAACGTCTACTCAACCTTCTATAGTCCACCAGTATCAGTAAATATGCACAATCTCTGAAGTAGTAAAATCCACATTAACGAAATCTGTAACTAATAAAGAGGTTGCTGCTAGCAAACAACTTTATATGTCATTGTTTCATCTACAAATAAAGTGCCTGTTGCCCTTGAAGAATAAATTGCCTATGTTGCATGCATTAAAAAAATGATAAGCTAGTAATATCGCAATAGGGAATGGATAGCAAACTGATAACAGGTTAACTGTTACTAGGTATCTTTGCCAAAAAGGACTGCAGCATCCACCCCCTTTACAACACAGTACAGTATCAGCAATGCATCTACGTACTGTGGGAGTAGAACCCACAGCCTTCGGCATCCAAAGCAAGTACACTACCTGTTGTGCTATTAACAATGCAAGCAGACTTAGCATAAGCAGCACTAAACTTTTGTTCCCCTGCAGCTCTCAGCTCCTTGTAAAATCTACTCAACACTCAGCTGTATCTCTGAACTTTGCAGCACAAAATATCTGGAAAAAGCCAACATTTATTGGGGGGGGGGCAAAAAACAGGGACACATTTTAAACACTGCTTGTATAATGTTGGAAAGTTGCTAGAATAAAATGCTGTGTTACCACCATACATTTCACTGCCACGTCTTGAACCCAGGGGACCCAGTGCAAAACAGTCAGAGAAACATACCACTATGCCAAATCAGCTGAAACAGAGGAAGACAAACTTAAATGGCTACTATTTAGTGAATTCAGTTCTCACCATAGCTGTTAACCTAATAGCAAAACACACCTGAAAAAAAAGCGAATAATGTGGGAATACAGCTGTCAAACATATTCAGTGAATTCAGTTCTCACCATAGCTCTCAACCTTAGCACAAAATACCTGGATGAGGCCAATAATGGGGGAATACAGTCCCAAAAATATGGGCAAATTTCAAATATCCATGTTATAAACTTAGACAAGGTTTTGTTTTACCATGTACTTTCTGAAGAATATGAAGTGTGAAATTCAAATGCCTGTTATTTTTAAACATTTGTTAACCAGGAAACTAGTCTGACTTGGAACAAAACAAAGCCAAATTTCAGCAGAGCAGGGAGAAACACTCCAGACATCTTTGTAAGGGATGGGAGGACATACAAACTCCACACAGAAGGCACCCCAGCCAAGAATCAAACCAGAGAACCTGTAGCTGTCAGGCAACAATGCTACCAGTGCACCACAAACCTTTGCAAGGAAATATGAAGATACAGAAACCACAGATTTTATGACGAACAGAACAAATATGAGGCAAAAATCTGCAATTATTTACAAATAGTGGTAGGTAGGGAATTCAGGTCCTTGCCTCCTGCATCCAAGGTACAGGGTTCAAGCCTGAGTATTTCTATCCACCACTATGTGTTAACAAGGATATTTCACACACACACACACACACACACACACACACACACACACACACACACACACACACACACACACACACACACACACACCCTTTGAACAGGATATGTCCACTAAGATTACATGAGATGTGATATTTCCACTAACGGAGATGCCTTGCCGGTCAACACACCTTACCTGTAAATGGGTCCGGAAAGCAAACCAGGTCCAACTCCATTGTCCCGAAGCAGCAAAACCCGCGCTCGACATAACGCTTCCCTGCAGAGCTCCTGAACTCAACTTACCTCACTACTGATTGGTCCTGCACTCAAATCCCTGGTTACCTCCTCTTATCTGCAGGGCAAAAAATACCTTCTCTGCATCTGGACTGCTAACTGAGGCAGTCAGAGTTTGTAGAGATCCCTGGGCATCTGCAGGGCAGTCTGCACATGCGCGGTAGTTCCAGTACTCGGTAAAAAAAGAAAATTATTTTTTTTAAAGTTTATGGTTCATGTTCAGTATTTCTTTTATTTCTATGTGGGAGGGCTGCAGTCCTGCAGACTGATAGCACGAGCCGCCCCTGGTTTTATGTTAATATGAATGTTCTGAAGGATATAAAGTCTGAAACTTTTCTAACTTCAGTCTTTTATGAATTGCCACTAATTTGCCAGAAAACCTCAATTTTATGAAAAATGGACCAAACATATCAGGCAAAAATCTGAACACTCTGCAAAGATCTGTACAGTTAAGAGGTATGAATCCATCCAGGAACTCCTTCTTTGTCTCTTTAGCATTGTAACAGTAAATGAGTAGGTGCAATTTATTCACAGACTGCAGGAAGATAAGCCTGCGAAAGTAAACATGCAACATTCGTGATTACATCAGGCCTTATGCCATCTTCACAGTTTTTGAGTAATAAAGTATCTGACGACTTATGTGAGACCTGTACATCAGTAAGGACAGTTTTCTAACTTGCACATGCTTATTCACCCCGTCCCTTACATACAGTGCAATCACTTCTACCTTCCCTCCTAGTGGTACAACCCTTACATCTTTTCTTAGTCAAACATCTCCACCTGCGTCCTCTCATCTCAGTTTTACTCCAGCCATACTTGGCAAGCTTTTGCTTACATGTATAAAACTGCACACTGTGCATCCATCAACATTCCTATAAGCCTTCAAGCCACTGTCATAATATCTCTTCTCATGCTGCCATCTTCTTCCTCATGTGACTATTCCAGCACTAAAGATTCTGTTAACTGGATGAGTCATGATCCCCTCCCCAAGAAAGCATGATCCTTCCTTGAGGTGGTGCACAAGAGGCCCCTCCCTTCCTGGGAATCATACAATACAGTTGCTTAATTACCCCTCTTTATCCTTATTTAACACATCCGTTTTAGATTATTTTTTTCCAGACACAGAAAATTGATAAAAAACTGCACAATTTTTTAAGATGAATTGTATACCTGTTCCTGTACTTTCTGCACTGGCTCAACAGCTGGAAAGAAAACATGATTAGTCAGATGCTCATACTTCTGGAAAATAATTTTCTCCTTCCTCAGCTCAGTAATGCAAGCACAAAGTCATTTATGGCCCTCCTTTTATCATGGTATTACAAAAATATGTTGGACTGACTTCATTTAGAAAGATCTGCGTGCCAATGTGCATTTTTTAGTCTGTATACAGAAAGGCCGCTATATGTTTTTTTCAGGAGAAAATTACAATTTGAAGCTATAACAGAAAATACAGAATAAAGACTTTGTGCTATGCACTTGGGCTCTGCATAAAAAAGTCCCTAGTGCATCATTGCACTATCCAAGTCATCAAATCATACATAAATAAAAATTACCTCTCTCCTGTTATACAATGTTCAAAGGAAGTTAGTAAATGTCTTGGTTCACATGTTTTGCCAAGTTCTTTCTGGCTAGGTCCTCTATGGCTCTGCTAAGGGACTTCTGCTTTCTTATTTTTGGCTCAGTACAGTTTTTATTACAATCATGGATCACAAACAGCAGTTTTATGAAGCTGATAATAGGGATTAGGCTAGTGTTTTGTTTTAACAGATCTTACAAATCCAATACCAATGTCATCAATCCTCTATTAAAATCAGTAACAGACTTAAATTTATTTATTTTTGTTAATTTAGTTTTATTAATCTGTGTTTTCGAGCAGTTTGGCTAGAAAGATTAAGTAGTGTTTATCTCACCACTACTGATTTAGCAGGCATATGTTTGTTGCTTCGGTTTATTTTTTTCATTTTGCAAGTCAGTACCCCCACAGCTTAATTTAAGATCCTTGTATTTTTTTCAAAATTACTAATTACCACTTAGATACCTGTAAAAAAGTGTTATTTCAACCAGTCACTGCAAAGTTACTACCATTTTAATTTCATTTTCTGCTGATTTGTCTGTTACTCTTGTAATTAGACACTGCTATATTTAGCCCATGTTGAGCAGGCTATAACTTGTACGGAATATTACAGAAATAAGGTTCAATATGCTATCTAAGATGTTGTGGGTTCTATTCCTAGCAATTCAAATGATGGTATTCATTATGTTTCAGGTTTCAAATCAGGCCATTATCGCTTAAGATTGCAAATTATCGTTTTCTCTTATATGTTGTCTGAGACTACTGAGATATATTCATATTAGTTTAACTTGTTTAAAAAAGGAATTCTTTTTTTTTAAGATGTCTGAAAATTGTATAAACATTCACCATTTTATTGTGTTCTTGATTTAATATACCATATTATTCTGTTTTGTAAGTGATAAGCACAATTTGTCAATGATATATAACACTATGTTAAGATAAGTTACCTCTTACGGTATCAAATGGCACATTTCCATCAGTGACAGAATTACATTTTCCATTCTAATGCTGGTTTATAGATTGCATATTGGACTTATGCCGAGGTCCACTGAGGCATTACTTCTCGTAGATATAATTGACCTATTTCTGTCAGGAGATATTAATTACTGAAGTACCATAAACCCTTTTCTCAAAAAAAAAAACTATTTTTAAGGTGCTTCCTTGCAAATATCTGCCCCCTGTCACCTCAAAGAACGTCTGCAGGTTTTAAATTTTATGCTAATCACTATCTCTGTCAACTGTCATTATTTTTAACAGTTGCTGTCATTAGTGGTATTTGTTCAAGGTTGTTCTTTAAGTCATCACATAACGTCACAAAAAAGGGGTTGAGTTTTTAGAATCCAAGTTATAAATAATCAAAATGAAAAATGGAACCTCATCCTGTCACTCTAGTAAACACTTTTTTCCTCATTCTTTTATCCTAGACTTTGGCACCAACCTATTTTATTTATCTCTCTCTCGTATACACACACACACACACACACACACACACACACACACACACACACACACACACACACACACACACACACACACACACACACACACACTTTCTCTTTTCACACGTATAATGTGTATATACATCAAATCCATAACTTTATTTACATTACATAAAGCAATAATAAAAGAAAAAAAGAAAATAAACATAACATCCACTTAAATTAGATCATCGGACAGTTAACAGAGCACAATACTGATGAAATTATTTCAGATTTAAGTACATATATAGTTGCTTCCTTATTATTCACTAAGAAAATCTGAAGCAGTTCAATGACCCACCTGCCCCGTCCTAATCCTGCCTGTTTAAGAAGTTTAGCAAAGACAGGCACATGTAGACAAAAGTTTACTTTTTTCTGGATTCTCTCTCTTTCTTCATTTTCTCTGATTTATTCTACAAGATTAATTACTTCCTCTTTTCTGGGGTTAAGCTGCTCTTTCCAGTTTTTAGTGATTACCTTCTTTGCAGCCACCATTATAGTTTCCAATACCTCTTTCTATTTGTCAGCTCTAGTGAATCCCAGAAACCGTTTTATTGAATCCCAGAAACCCAACAAGAAGCGCTCTTTCTTCATTTCAGTCTCTGCAATATTTCAGCTACCATGCTCTTCATTTTTATGTAAAGTTTTTTTTAACTTTTTGCAGTTCTTAAAAAATGTGTTTCTAATCCCTCAGTCAGTCTCTACTACATCTCCAGCAGGTTCGATCCACTGAAGGAAAAATCTTAGCTTGTCTAGTCAGAGTAAAAAAGTACCTATGGAGGCACTTCCATTCGTCCAGCTCTCACCAGGGGTATACAAATCTCTACCCAATGCCAATGTTTCAGCTTCTTACTCTCCAGCCAGTAGTCCTCCAGTAACTTTGCGTACAAATATGAGAGATGTCCCTGCTTAATCTCTTATCTCCCTATTATGGCTCACTTCTGCTATCCATTGTTTGATTGCTGGCCTTGTCTCTCTTTCCAGCAAGATCCAATTAAATGTTAACAGTTCTTCTTATGGTTGAAATTGATCCTTGTTACTCTGTGGCAACCTATATAGATCTTTTACAGCCTCCCAGATCAAAATATTGCTCTTCTCAACCATTTGATCCCAGTACATCAGTCAAGTAGCCCGCAGATCATCTTCTACCTACAGGTCTCTCTTTCCAATCTTTGATACTGAATTTTACCTGTTAATTCATTTTATCTGTTTTAGATCCTAGATGTTTATAAGTAAAACAGATTAAGGAATCTGTCAATTCTGACAAACTTGAAGGACAAGTGCATTACCTCTCAGGTTTCTGCATCTTTAGCCAGCATTTGTTCTAACATGTTTGTAACTTACTAACTGCGGCAGTGCAAGTCTTTCCTGGTTTAAGCAGATTGTATGGCTTTCTTAACCTGACATACATGCCTTAACTTAATATGACAGATTTATTCATATTTTTTAACTTGGTACACTGGACAACCTAAAGGTAGTTTGTTAAACTCCTCGTTCTAAGACTAGTCGGCACATTGCGTGTTTGACTTGGCTGTGCCCATTTTAAAATGTCTGGAGATTTTATTATGTCTTTATTGGGAATAATGAGACATTATTCTTGATTACTGAGCAGGAATTGCATGGTTCTACCTGATCTGGACCTGGGTCACCTGGTTTTGTCTTCTGCACTGTACATTCTTTGGTGGTCAGTCAAACTGCCTTTTGCAGTGATAAGAGCAGAGGATTATTATTATACCCACTATGTCTTCAAAAGACCTAGCACTGATTGTATTTTACTTCTTTCATCCTTGCTACCTCTACCTCCAGTACCTCAATTCAACTGCCTCAGACACTGTTTTATCACTTTATTTCCTTTTAATTACATGTTTTTATTATTTTTTAAACACTGGTGCTATCAGGTCTGGAAGCCTACTTTGACTGCATTTTCTCAACTGTTCGTATTTGCTTTATGCTAAATGTTTTATCTAAGATTTTATACAAGTATTTTCATATTTTACCATTTTCTCCCCTTAACAATATTTTAATATGATTTTATCTTACACTGGGTTATTTTTATTGGCTTTTATCACCCACTCATTCCTTCCAAATTAAATGTGCCCATATTCCAACTATGTGGGCATTTACCTCTGTTGAGAAAACTCTGAGGTGCTGTCAGTCTTCACCAGGTGTCTCTGAGCACATAAAAGGGGTGGAGCAGAAGAGGATGATGGGGGGGTGGGATTTGTGGTACTTCTCCGTGGGAAACATTCAGAGTTCATTTCATAACAATATCCAGTGTCCCAATATGTCATCAGTAGCAGGTTTCAGGGGTCCACTCTCTTTTGGCCTCTCTTAGAGATGTTCATTCCAATGCAAGATAAATCTGCAATAAGATAGGTATTATATTTAATTTGTTGCGTGATGCTGATCTTGCTTTTACTGCTGAGTCATGGCTGACAAGACTTTCAGCCTGTACCTAGCTGCCGCTATTCCAGCAGGTTTCTTAGCTACATATTGCTCTAGTTGGAGTACACTTGAGGGGAAGGGCTGCAGTTTGTGATAGTGACTCAGGATGAGTAAAGCTGACACAAGGAAAATCAATTCCTTTGCATATGTCTTTGTTGCAATCGGAAACTGTAGCTTTATCCGCATCTGTTGGTTTATCCTCATCTACCATCCACCAGGTTGTGTGGACTTTCTTACAAGAGTTCATTGACTTCCTTTTTGACTCATTTGTGGGTCATTTGCAGTTAGTTGTGCAAGATGACTTCAGTACCCAGGTCGATGATGAGTCGGTGTCCCTAGCTAATCATTTTAGTTGTATCATGAAAGGTTTTGGGTTAATTAGGTTATTACCTCTGGAACACATAAATCAGGGCACACATCGGACTTGATCTTCCTAACAGATGTGATATCAGACCTTGTGGTGGAACTAGTCTCATGATCTGACCATTTCTGGGTTCACTTTTCCTGTGTCAGCTACATTATGGTCTCTACAATATTAACTAGTGTTCCTTCTGGAAAGTGGTGCTGATACACCAGATGCCTTAGTAAGTGATTGCAACTACTCAGTTTCCATGACCTTGGATTCATTAGCCCCAGATCATGTTCAGCCGATCTCTACTAAGAGATGTGAACAGTATTTTGATCATGATATTTGTCTCCTGCACACTGGCATTAAGTTGGTCAGGTAAAGTGACAAGCCTGAGCTTCATGAGCACTATGTTACCTATCAGCTAGAAATCACCCAGAAAAAGCCAGAATTTATGTCTATGGAAATCTCCTCAGCAACCAAGCAACCTGCAACATTCTTTCATGTAGTGGACAGACTGTGGTGTGCAATCTATTTGACCACTGGAAGAGCACTGTCTAGCTCAAAATGTGAACCTTTTGTTTGATTCCTTGCTGGCAAGATTGTCACCATCAGATATGATCTTTCTCCAGATGACCCAAAGGGTGCTTCAGGAACTCCACCTTATTCTTTTACTGTCTCTAGTTTGGTGTTCAATATTCATGATTTTGAGGAGTTATCTCTGGTATGCATCTGGCTACTTGAGGGCTGGATCTGGCTGGTTTTGATGTGCTGGGCCCAATAATCTATCAGATCCTAGTTTCAGCTTTGAGGGATGACATATTTCCATTGATCTTCAAAGAAGCTATTGTTATCCTGACCTTCAAAAAACAATAACTCTGGATCCAATGATTTTAAATATCTACTGCCCAATCCCTAACTTTTCTATTTTAGGGAACGTAATTGTTGAAGGTCATCTATAAACAACTAGAGACTTATCGTTCGGTTAGTAGACTGATGGATCCTTTATAATCAGGCTTTTATACATACTATAGTGCTAAGACCATTCAAATAAGAGTGGCTAATGATCTCTGTAGGACAACAGACCGGTGACACTATATAATGCTGGCTTTCTTGGACCTCTTTGCTGCATTTGACACTGTGGACCATGGTTTTTTGATAGAACATTTGAGTACTTACTGTGGTATTTCTGCTATGGCTCTAGACTGCATTTTATTTTACTGCTATACCCATTTCCATATGGTCTGTTCTAAACTTAATGCTTCTTCTTTGTACTATCTTGATTACGGAGTACCAAAGGGTTCTCCATCTTTAATGTTGATGGTGCAAATACTTCCTTTAGGGGATCTTTCCAGGGAAGGGGTTTAGCATACCATAACATATCTATGTTTGCCCACATCTACTTTTTCCTTCTCCAGGACAGCATGGTGAATTTGTACCCCCATGGCTGAGTACATAGAGGCCATACAATCTTGGCTTCTCACAAACTGGTTAAAAGTCAACAACAACAAAACTGCGACCTAGGCAGTTCACAGTTTTGAAAGGTTCTTCTGCTCCATCTTGGACCAGTTACATTATGTATGTTGGTAATAAGCTTGAATTTGTTAATACAGTGTAGAACCTTCTTGTTATTCTGGATTCACTCCTAACACTTCAGAACCACATATGCCAGCTGTACTGAAGTTGAAGTCTTCCCGTGTCCATTTGTGAAGCATATCAAGAATTAAGCATTTGATATCTCAAACTGATCTCCTGGGTGTCGTTCACAACTGTCTCTTCCTGACTGCATTACTGTAGTGCCCCCACCTGGGAGAACCTGACACTGAGACTGATCACTTACACATGGTGCACAACTCTGCAACTAGGCTACTAACTAGCACATTATTTTATCAACAAAATATGCCTGTTCTGTGTTGCCTTCAATGGCTTCCTTTTTGCTACAGGGACACATATAAGTTCTTAATGTTAATATACTTGCCACTCATGATCTCTATTTCTGTTACCTGAAGTAGTTTGTTGTGCCCTATTTCTACAGATGGGTTCTGTACTCAAGTCTCCGCAAGGTATTGCCAACTCCATATGTTTATATTAAAACTTGTGGGTATTCTTCAATGTATACTGCCAACTCCATACATTTATATTAAAACTTGTGGGTATTGTTCAATGTATACTGCCAACTCCATATGTTTATATTACAACTTGTGGGTATTGTTCAATGTATACTGCCAACTCCATATGTTTATATTAAAACTTGTGGGTATTGTTCAATGTATACTGCCAACTCCATACGTTTATATTAAAACTTGTGGGTATTGTCCAATGTATACTGCCAACTCCATATGTCTATATTACAACATCTGGGTATTGTTCAATGTATACTGCCAACTCCATACCTTTATATTAAAACTTGTGGGTATTGTTCAATGTATACTGCCAATTCCATACGTTTATAATAAAACTTGTGGGTATTGTTCAATGTATACTGCCAACTCCATACGTTTACATTAACACTTGTGGGTATTGTTCGATGTATACTGCCAACTCCATACGTTTATATTAAAACTTGTGGTTATTTTTCAATGTATACTGCCAACTCCATACGTTTATATTAAAACTTGTGGGTATTGTTCAATGTATACTGCCAGATCCATATGTTTATATTAAAACTTGTGGGTATTGTTCAATGTATACTGCCAACTCCATACGTTTATATTAAAACTTGTGGGTATTGTTCAATGTATACTGCCAACTCCATACTTTTATATTAAAACTTGTGGGTATTGTTCAATGTATACTGCCAACTCCATATGTTTATATTAAAACTTGTGGGTATTGTTCAATGTATACTGCCAACTCCATACATTTATAATAAAACTTGTGGGTATTGCCCAATGTATACTGTCAACTCCATATGTTTATATTAAACCTTGTGGGTTATTGATCAATTTAAACTGCAAACTCCATATGTTTATATTAAAACTTATGAGTATTGTTCAATGTATACTGCCAACTCCATTCGTTTATATTAAAACTTATGGGTATTGCGAAATGTATACTGCCAACTCCATATGTTTATATTAAAACTTGTGGGTATTGTTTAATGTACACTGCCAACTCCATATGTTTATATTAAAACTTATGGGTATTGCTCAATGTATACTGCCAACTCCATATGTTTATATTAAAACTTGTGGGCATAGTTCAATGTATACTGCCAACTCCATAGGTTTATATTAAAATTTATGTGTATTGTTCAATGTATACTACCAAGACCATACGTTTATATTAAAACTTATGGGTATTGTTCAATGTATACTGCCAACTCCATATGTTTATATTAAAACTTGTGGGTATTGTTCAATGCATACTGCCAACTCCGTATATTTATATTAAAACGTGTGGGTATTGTTCAATGTATATTGTCAACTCCATATTTTTATATTAAAACTTCTGGGTATTGTTCAATGTATACTGCCAACACCATATGTTTATATTAAAACTTGTGGTTATTGTTCAATGTATACTGCCAACTCCATATGTTTCTATTAAAACTTGTGGGTATTGTTCAGTGTATACTGCCAACTCCATACATTTATAATAAATCTTCTGGGTATTGTTCAATGTATACTGCCAACTCCATATGTTTATATTAAAACTTGTGGGTAATGTTCAATGTATACTGCCAACTCCATATGTTTACATTAAAACTTGTGGGCATCGTTCAATGTATACTGCCAACTCCATATGTTTATATTAGTCCTTGAGGGTATTGTTCAATCTATACTGCCAACTCCTTATGTTTATATTAAACCTTGTGGGTATTGTTCAATGTATACTGCCAACTCCATCTGTTTATATTAAAACTTGTGGGTATTGTTCAATGTATACTGCCAACTCCATACGTTTATATTAAAACTTGTGGATATTGTTCAATGTATACTGCCAACTCCATACGTTTATATTAAAACTTGTTGGTATTGTTCAATGTATATTGTCAACTCCATATCTTTAGATTAAAATGTGTGGGTATTGTTCAATGTGTACTGCCAACTCCATATGTTTATATTAAAATTGGTGGTTATTGTTCAATGTATACTGCCAACTCCATATGTTTATATTAAAACATGTGGGTATTGTTCAATGTGTACTGACAACTCAATATGTCTATACTACAACTTGTGGGTATTGTTCAATGTGTACTGCCATCTCCATGTGTTTATATTAAAACTTGTGGGTATTGTTCAATGTATACAGCCAACTCCATATATTTATATTAAAACTTGTGGATATTGTTCAATGTATACAGCCAACTTCATACATTCATATTAAAACTTGTGGGTATTGTTCAATGTATACTGCCAACTCCATACGTTTATATTAAAACTTGTGGGTATTGTTCAATGTATACTGCCTGATCCATATGTTTATATTAAAATTTGTGGGTATTGTTCAGTGTATACTGCCATCTCCATATGTTTATATTAAAACTTGTGGGTATTGTTCAATGTATACTGCCAACGCCATATGTTTATATTAAAACTCGTGGGTATTGTTCAATGTATAGTGCCAACTCTATACATTTATATTAAAACTCTTGGGTATTGTTCACTGCATACTGCCAACTCCATATGTTTATATTAAAACTTGTGGGTATTGTTCAATGTATACTGCCAACTCCATACATTTATATTAAAATTTGTGGGAATTGTTCAATGTATATTGCCAACTCCATATGTTTATATTAAAACTTGTGGGTATTGTTCAATGTATACTGCCAACTCCATATGTTTATATTAAAACTTGTGGGTATTGTTCAATGTATACTGCCAGCTCCATACGTTTATATTAAAACTTGTGGGTATTGTTCAATGTATACTGTCAACTCCATATGTTTATATTAAAACTTGTGGGTATTGTTCAATGTATACTGCCAGCTCCATACGTTTATATTAAAACTTGTGGGTATTGTTCAATGTATACTGCCAACTCCATACGTTTATATTAAAACTTGTGGGCATTGTTCAATATATATTGCCAACTCCATACGTTTATATTAAAACTTGTGGGTATTGTTCAATGAATACTGCCAACTCCATATGTTTATATTAAAACTTGTGGGTATTGTTCAATGTATACTGCTAACTCCATACGTTTATATTAAAACTTGTGGGTATTGTTCAATGTATACTGCCAACTCCATAAGTTTATATTAAAACTTGTGGGTATTGTTCAATGTATACTGCAAACTCCATATGTTTATATTAAAACTTGTGGGTATTTATCAATGTATACTGCCAACTCCATATGTTTATATTTAAACTTGTGGGTATTGTTCAATGTATAATGCCATCTCCATATGTTTATATTAAAACTTGTGGTTATTTTTCAATGTATACTGCCAACTCCATATGTTTATATTAAAACTTGTGGTTATTGTTCAATGTATACTGCAATCTCCATATGTTTATATTAAAACTTGTGGGTATTGTTCAATGTATACTGCACGCTCCATATGTTTAAAGTACAACTTTTGTGTATTGTTCAATGTATACTGCCAGCTCCATACATTTATATCACAACTTGTGGGTATTGTTCAATGTATACTGCCAACTCCATACGTTTATATTACAACTTGTGGGTATTGTTCAATGTATACTGCCAACTCCATATGTTTATATTAAAACTTATAGGTATTGTTCAATGTACATTGCCAACGCCATACATTTATATTAAAACGTATGGTAATGCTCAATGTATACTGCTAACTCCATATGTTCATATTAAAACTTGTGGGTATTGTTCAATGTATACTGCCAACTCCATAGGTTTATATTAAAACTTGTGTGTATTGTTCAATGTATACTGCAAAATCCATATGTTTATATTAAAACTTGTGGGTATTGTTCAATGTATACTGCCAACTCCATACGTTTATATTAAAACTTATGGGTATTGCGCAATGTATACTGCCAACTCCATATGTTTATATTAAAACTTATGGGTAATGTTCAATGTACACTGCCAACTCCATACGTTTACATTAAAACTTATGGGTAATGCTCAATGTATACTGCTAACTCCATATGTTTATACTAAAACTTGTGGGTATTGTTCAATGTATGCTGCCAACTCCACAGATTTATATTAAAACTTGTGTGTATTGTTCAATGTATACTGCAAACTCCATATGTTTATATTAAAACTTGTGGGTATTGTTCAATGAATACTGCCAAGTCCATACGCTTATATTAAAACTTATGGGTATTGTTCAATGTATACTGCCAACTCCATATGATTATATTAAAACTTGGGGGTATTGTTCAATGCATACTGCCAACTCCATATGTTTATATTACAACTTGTGGGTATTGTTCAATGTATACTGCCAACTCCATATGTTTATACTAAAACTTATGGGCATTGTTCAATGTACACTGCCAACTCCATACATTTATATTAAAACGTATGGTAATGCTCAATGTATACTGCTAACTCCATATGTTCATATTAAAACTTGTGGGTATTGTTCAATGTATACTGCCAACTCCATAGGTTTATATTAAAACTTGTGTGTATTGTTCAATGTATACTGCCAACTCCATATGTTTATATTAAAACTTGTGTGTATTGTTCAATGTATACTGCCAACTCCATAAGTTTATATTAAAACTTATGGGTATTGCGCAATGTATACTGCCAACTCCATATGTTTATATTAAAACTTATGGGTATTGTTCAATGTACACTGCCAACTCCATACGTTTACATTAAAACTTATGGGTAATGCTCAATGTATACTGCTAACTCCATATGTTTATAGTAAAACTTGTGGGTATTGTTCAATGTATTCTCCCAACTCCACAGGTTTATATTAAAACTTGTGTGTATTGTTCAATGTATACTGCAAACTCCATATGTTTATATTAAAACGTGTGGGTATTCTTCAATGAATACTGCCAAGTCCATACTTTTATATTAAAAGTTATCGTATTGTTCAATGTATACTGCCAACTCCATATGATTATATTAAAACTTGGGGGTATTGTTCAATGCATACTGCCAACTCCATATGTTTATATTAAAACTTGGGGGTATTGTTCAATGCATACTGCCAACTCCATATGTTTATATTAAAACTTGTGGGTATTGCTCAATGTATACTGTCAACTCCATATGTTTATACTAAAACTTGTGGGTATTGTTCAATGTATACTGCCAACACTATATGTTTATATTAAAACTTTTAGGTATTGTTCAAGGTATACTGCCAGCTCCATACGTTTATATTAACACTTGTGGGTATTGTTCAATGTATACTGCCAGCTCCATACGTTTATATTAAAACTTGTAGGTATTGTTGAATGTACACTGCCAACTCAATACGTTTATATTAAAACTTGTGGGTATTGTTCAATGGATACTGCCAACTCCATACATTTATATTAAAACTTGAGGGTATTGCTCAATGTATACTGCCAACTCCATCAGTTTAAATTAAAACTTGTGGGTATTGTTCAATGTATACTGACAACTCCATACGTTTATATTAAAACTTGTGGGTATTGTTCAATGTATACTGCCAGCTCTATAGGTTTATATTAAAACTTGTGGGCATTGTTCAATGTATACTGCCAACTCCAAATGTTTATATTAAAACTTGTGGGTATTGTTCAATGGATACTGCTAACTCCATACGTTTATATTAAAACTTGTGGGTATTGCTCAATGTATACTGTCAACACCATACGTTTATATTAAAACTTGTGGGTATTGTTCAATGCATACTGCCATCTCCATATGTTTATATTAAAACTTGTAGGTATTGTTCAATGTATACTGCCAAATTCATATGTTTATATTAAAACTTGTGGGTATTGTTCAATGTATACTGCCAAATCCATATGTTTATATTAAAACTTGTGAGTATTGCTCAATGTATACTGTCAACTCCATATGTTTATACTAAAACTTGTGGGTATTGTTGAACTGCGTTGGTGGTGCTGCAGTAGCTTTGTCGCCTCACAGTAAGACGCTGTCTGGTTCGATTCTCAGATAGAGCGTCTTCTGCATAAAGACATGCGCGAATGGGCGTACCTTCATTGAAGGTTGTGGGTCAGGGCTGGTAACTCGGCAAGTAAAAATTAACTACCAATCATTAGCGGACCGGAGTTCCGCTGTGGTGACCGCTAACCGGGAAAAGCCAAAAGACGCAACAACAACATAATGCCAACACCATATGTTTATATTAAAACTTGTGGGTATTTATCAATGTATACTGCCAACTCCAATTGTTTATAGTAAAACTTGTGGTTATTGTTCAATGTATACTGCCAGCTCCATATGTTTAAATTAAAACTTGTGGTTATTTTCAGTGTTTACTGCCAACTATATATGTTTATATTAAAACTTGTGGGTATTGTTCAATGTATACTGCCAGCTCCATATGTTTATAGTACAAGTTTTGTGTATTGTTCAATGTATACTGCCAGCTCCATACATTTATATCACAACTTGTGGGTATTGTTCAATGTATACTGCACCCCATATGTTTATATTAAAACTTGTGGGTATTGTTCAATGTATAAAGCCAACTCCATATGTTTATATTAAACCTTGTGGGTATTGTTCAATGTAAACTGCCATCTCCATATGTTTATATTAAAACTTGTGGGTATTGTTCAATGTATTGTGCCAGCTCCATACGTTTATATTAAAACTTGTGGGTACTGTTCAATGTATACTGCCAGCTCCATACGTTTATATTAAAACTTGTGGGTATTGTACAATGTATACTGCCAACTCCATACTTTTATATTAAAACTTGTGGGTATTGTTCAATGTATACTGCCAACTCCATACGTTTATATTAAAACTTGTGTGTATTGTTCAATGTATACTGCCAACTCCATACGTTTATACTAAAACTTGAGGGTATTGTTCAATGTATACTGCCAGCTCCATACGTTTATATTAAAACTTGTGGGTATTGTTCAATGTATACTGCCAACTCCATACGTTTATATTAAAACTTATGGGTATTGTTCAATGTATACTGCCATCTCCATATGCTTATATTAAAACTTATGGGTATTGTTCAATGTATACTGCCAACTCCATATGTTTACATTAAAACTTGTGGGTATTGTTCAATGTATACTGCCAACTCCATATGTTTATATTAAAACTTGTAGGTATTGTTCAATGTATACTGCCAGCCCCATATGTTTATATTACAACTTGTGGGCATTGTTCACCGTATACTGCCAGCTCCATGCATTTATATCACAACTTGTGGGTATTGTTCAATGTATACTGCGAACTCCATACGTTTACATTAAAACTTGTGGGTATTGTTCAATGTGTACTGCCAAATCCTTATGTTTATTTTAAAACTTGTGGGTATTGTTCAATGTATACTGCCAACTCCATATGTTTATACACACACACACACACACACACACACACACACACACACACACACACACACACACACACACACACTCACACACTCACACACATGCGCACACACACACACACACACACATACACACACAGACTATTTTATCAGTATTGTTCAATGTACACTGCCAACCCCATACGTTTAAATTAAAATTTGTGGGTATTGTTCAATGTATACTGCCAGCTCCATACATTTATATCACAACTTGTGCGTATTGTTCAATTTATACTGCCAACTCCTTACGTTTATATTAAAACTTGTGGGTATTGTTCAATGTATACTGCCAACTCCATATGTTTATATTAAAACTTGTGGTTATTTTTCAATGTATACTGCCAACTCCATATGTTTATATTAAAACTTGTGGTTATTGTTCAATGTATACTGCCAACTCCATATGTTTACATTAAAACTTGTGGTTATTGCTCAATGAATACTGCCAGCTCCATATGTTTATATTACAACTTGTGGGTATTGTTCAACGTATCCTGCCAGCTCCATACATTTATATCACAACTTGTGGGTATTGTTCAATGTATACTGCACCCCATATGTTTATATTAAAACTTGTGGGTATTGTTCAATGTATAAAGCCAACTCCATATGCTTATATTAAACCTTGTGGGTATTGTTCAATGTAAACTGCCATCTCCATATGTTTATATTAAAACTTGTGGGTATTGTTCAATGTATAGTGCCAGCTCCATACGTTTATATTAAAACTTGTGGGTATTGTTCAATGTATACTGCCAGCGCCATACGTTTATATTAAAACTTGTGGGTATTGTTCAATGTATACTGCCAACTCCATACTTTTATATTAAAACTTGTGGGTATTGTTCAATGTATACTGCCAACTCCATACGTTTATATTAAAACTTGTGTGTATTGTTCAATGTATACTGCCAACTCCATACGTTTATACTAAAACCTTGAGGGTATTGTTCAATGTATACTGCCAGCTCCATACGTTTATATTAAAACTTGTGGGTATTGTTCAATGTATACTGCCAACTCCATACGTTTATATTAAAACTTATGGGTATTGTTCAATGTATACTGCCATCTCCATATGCTTATATTAAAACTTATGGGTATTGTTCAATGTATACTGCCAACTCCATATGTGTACATTAAAACTTGTGGGTATTGTTCAATGTATACTGCCAACTCCATATGTTTATATTAAAACTTGTGGTTATTTTTCAATGTATACTGCCAATGCCATGTGTTTATATTAAAACTTGTGGTTATTGTTCAATGTATACTGCCAACTCCATATGTTTACATTAAAAATTGTGGTTATTGTTCAATGTATACTGCCAACTCCATATGTTTACATTAAAAGTTGTGGTTATTGCTCAATGTATACTGCCAACTCCATATGTTTATATTAAAACTTGTAGGTATTGTTCAATGTATACTGCCAGCCCCATATGTTTATATTACAACTTGTGGGCATTGTTCACCGTATACTGCCAGCTCCATGCATTTATATCACAACTTGTGGGTATTGTTCAATGTATACTGCGAACTCCATACGTTTACATTAAAACTTGTGGGTATTGTTCAATGTGTACTGCCAAATCCTTATGTTTATTTTAAAACTTGTGGGTATTGTTCAATGTATACTGCCAACTCCATATGTTTATACACACACAGACACACACACACACACACACACACACACACACACACACACACACACACTCACACACATGCGCACACACACACACACATACACACACAGACTATTTTATCAGTATTGTTCAATGTACACTGCCAACCCCATACGTTTAAATTAAAATTTGTGGGTATTGTTCAATGTATACTGCCAGCTCCATACATTTATATCACAACTTGTGCGTATTGTTCAATTTATACTGCCAACTCCTTACGTTTATATTAAAACTTGTGGGTATTGTTCAATGTATACTGCCAACTCCATATGTTTATATTAAAACTTGTGGTTATTTTTCAATGTATACTGCCAACTCCATATGTTTATATTAAAACTTGTGGTTATTGTTCAATGTATACTGCCAACTCCATATGTTTACATTAAAACTTGTGGTTATTGCTCAATGAATACTGCCAGCTCCATATGTTTATATTACAACTTGTGGGTATTGTTCAACGTATCCTGCCAGCTCCATACATTTATATCACAACTTGTGGGTATTGTTCAACGTATACTGCCAGCTCCATACGTTTATATCACAACTTGTGTGTATTGTTCTATGTATACTGCCAACTCCATACGTTTATATTAAAACTTGTGGGTTTTTGTTCAATGTATACTGCCAACTCCTTATGTTTATATTAAAACTTGTGGGTATTGTTCAATGTATACTGCCAAATCCATATGTTTATATACACACACACACACACACACACACACACACACACACATATGCACGCACACACACACACACACACACACACACACACACACACACACACACACACACACACACACACACACACACACACAGACACAGACTATTTCATCAGTATTGTTCAATGTATGCTGCCAACTCCATATGTTTAAATTAAAATTTGCGGGTATTGTTCAATGTATACTGCCAGCTCCCTACATTTATATCACAACTTGTGCGCATTGTTCAATGTATACTACCAAGTCCTTACGTTTATATTAAAACTTGTGGGTATTGTTCAATGTATACTGCCAGCTCCATATGTTTATAGTACAAGTTTTGTGTATTGTTCAATGTATACTGCCAGCTCCATACATTTATATCACAACTTGTGGGTATTGTTCAATGTATACTGCACCCCATATGTTTATATTAAAACTTGTGGGTATTGTTCAATGTATAAAGCCAACTCCATATGCTTATATTAAACCTTGTGGGTATTGTTCAATGTAAACTGCCATCTCCATATGTTTATATTAAAACTTGTGGGTATTGTTCAATGTATAGTGCCAGCTCCATACGTTTATATTAAAACTTGTGGGTATTGTTCAATGTATACTGCCAGCGCCATACGTTTATATTAAAACTTGTGGGTATTGTTCAATGTATACTGCCAACTCCATACTTTTATATTAAAACTTGTGGGTATTGTTCAATGTATACTGCCAACTCCATACGTTTATATTAAAACTTGTGTGTATTGTTCAATGTATACTGCCAACTCCATACGTTTATAGTAAAACCTTGAGGGTATTGTTCAATGTATACTGCCAGCTCCATACGTTTATATTAAAACTTGTGGGTATTGTTCAATGTATACTGCCAACTCCATACGTTTATATTAAAACTTATGGGTATTGTTCAATGTATACTGCCATCTCCATATGCTTATATTAAAACTTATGGGTATTGTTCAATGTATACTGCCAACTCCATATGTTTACATTAAAACTTGTGGGTATTGTTCAATGTATACTGCCAACTCCATATGTTTATATTAAAACTTGTGGTTATTTTTCAATGTATACTGCCAATGCCATGTGTTTATATTAAAACTTGTGGTTATTGTTCAATGTATACTGCCAACTCCATATGTTTACATTAAAAATTGTGGTTATTGTTCAATGTATACTGCCAACTCCATATGTTTACATTAAAAGTTGTGGTTATTGCTCAATGTATACTGCCAACTCCATATGTTTATATTAAAACTTGTAGGTATTGTTCAATGTATACTGCCAGCCCCATATGTTTATATTACAACTTGTGGGCATTGTTCACCGTATACTGCCAGCTCCATGCATTTATATCACAACTTGTGGGTATTGTTCAATGTATACTGCGAACTCCATACGTTTACATTAAAACTTGTGGGTATTGTTCAATGTGTACTGCCAAATCCTTATGTTTATTTTAAAACTTGTGGGTATTGTTCAATGTATACTGCCAACTCCATATGTTTATACACACACACACACACACACACACACACACACACACACACACACACACACACACACACACACACACACACACACACACATACACACACAGACTATTTTATCAGTATTGTTCAATGTACACTGCCAACCCCATACGTTTAAATTAAAATTTGTGGGTATTGTTCAATGTATACTGCCAGCTCCATACATTTATATCACAACTTGTGCGTATTGTTCAATTTATACTGCCAACTCCTTACGTTTATATTAAAACTTGTGGGTATTGTTCAATGTATACTGCCAACTCCATATGTTTATATTAAAACTTGTGGTTATTTTTCAATGTATACTGCCAACTCCATATGTTTATATTAAAACTTGTGGTTATTGTTCAATGTATACTGCCAACTCCATATGTTTATATTAAAACTTGTGGTTATTGTTCAATGAATACTGCCAGCTCCATATGTTTATATTACAACTTGTGGGTATGGTTCAACGTATCCTGCCAGCTCCATACATTTATATCACAACTTGTGGGTATTGTTCAACGTATACTGCCAACTCCATACATTTATATCACAACTTGTGTGTATTGTTCTATGTATACTGCCAACTCCATACGTTTATATTAAAACTTGTGGGTTTTTGTTCAATGTATACTGCCAAGTCCTTATGTTTATATTAAAAGTTGTGGGTATTGTTCAATGTATACTGCCAAATCCATATGTTTATATACACACACACACACACACACACACACACACACACACACACACACACACACACACACACATATGCACACACACACACACACACACACACACACACACACACACACACACACACACACACACACACACACACACACACACACACACACACACACACACACACACAGACACAGACTATTTCATCAGTATTGTTCAATGTATGCTGCCAACTCCATATGTTTAAATTAAAATTTGCGGGTATTGTTCAATGTATACTGCCAGCTCCCTACATTTATATCACAACTTGTGCGCATTGTTCAATGTATACTACCAAGTCCTTACGTTTATATTAAAACTTGTGGGTATTGTTCAATGTATACTGCCAACTCCATACGTTTATATTAAAACTTGTGAGTATTGTTCAATGTATACTGCCAACTCCATATGTTTATATTAAAACTTGTGGGTATTGTTCAATGTCTACTGCCAGCTCCATATGTTTGTATTAAAACTTGTGGGTATTGTTCAATGTATGCTGTCCACTGCATATGTTTATATTAAAACTTGTGGGTATTGTTCAATGTATACTGCCAACTCCATATGTTTATATTAATACTTATGGGTATTATTCATTGTACACTGCCAACTCCATATGTTTATATTAAAACTTGTGGGTATTTTTCAATGTAAACTGGTAACGCCATATGTTTATATTAAAACTTGTGGGTATTGTTCAATGTATAGTGCCAACTCCATATGTTTATATTAAAACTTGCGGATATTGTTCAATGTATACTGCCAATGCCATACATTTATATTAAAACTTGCGGGTATTGTTCAAATGTATACTGCCAACTCCATACGTTTTTATTAAAACTTGTGGGTATTGTTCAATGTATACTGCCAACTCCATATGTTTATATTAAACCTTGTGGTTATTGTTCAATGTATTATCAGGCCACTCACCTGTGGACTTGCTACCACAGTGGTGTTGGTAGCACCAGTCACTCCAGATGGGCACTTAAGACTTATCTTTTTGATAAGGCATTCAGTGGTGTGTAATGAATAAAACTTATCTGTCATTAAGTAACTTTTTGATATACCATAATTTGTCTTACTCCATGCTATTTGTAAATTTTGTATTGGCTATTTGTAAATACTGTGTTATTGGTGTTTTGTGCAAAACACCCACCAACATTTCAACTTGAATTTGTGTGAAGTTTCATAGTTTCATAGTTTAGTAGAAGGCTATCTGCCCTGGGGCATTTGTAAGCCTAGCCATAGTGATGTGGCTTTCGCCACCCCATGAAATGGTACAAAAAATGCACAGAATAGATTTAGAATACTGTGCCCCTGTCTAGTAGTGACACAGATGTGACCCCTGGGGTAAACTTACAATCTCCCATCCACTCATCAAGATTTCTCTTGAAGAGAGTCAGTGAGGGGCGCTGCCTAACATGAACTGGGATCTTGTTCCAGAGCATGGGAAGCCTCTGGGTTATGAATCTATCCCTCCAGCATGTCCTATTCATACTTGTGCCGAGGTTTAAGTCTTTAGCTCTCGTGGTTCTGATGGATTTGGATTTTTTTAGGTGAAGCATGTCCATCAGTTCCTGATTGGACATGGCATTGTACGTCAGGCATAGATCACCTCTGAGCAGCCGATATGCTACTGAATAGAGCTGGAGTTTCTTTAGTCTGGCAGAATAAGACATATGTTGGAGACCCTTGATCCTCTTGGTGAGGTACTTTTGTGGTCTCTCCAGCTGTTGCAAATGCCGGGTGAGGTACATACCAAATATGGCATTGTACTCAATCATGGGTCTGATGAGGGAGGAGTATAGGGGTACAATGACATCCTTGGATCTGGATGTGCATCCCTTCATGATAAAGTGTGCAAGGTAGAATGTTTTTCTAACCACTTTGATTACTTTTTTGGTACTCAGTGGGTCGCTGTCTATGTGATAATTTGTGGGTACTTTGTTTTTCCCAAAGGGGATGACTATACATTTTTTGGCATTTAGTTTAAGGCCATGACTCCGGCACCAGTTGTCCGTTTCTGTGAGGCCTTTTTGTAGGATGTATGTGTCCGCTGGTGTATCGACTATGGTGCCTAGTTTGCAGTCATCTGCGAACTTTGTCAGCCACAACCCTCCCATGTTTGCTTTAACATCTGAGAAATAAATGCCGAACAAGAGGGGTCCCAGGACAGATCCCTGTGGGACACCACTTGTGACTGGCTTTGAGTCAGACATTGCTCCAGCGATTTTAACTTTATGGGTTCTGTCCTTTAGCCAGTTTGCAACCCATCTAGTGACATAAGGGTTTATGTTTAAGCTGTTGAGCTTATCTATGATGCCTGAGTGGGGTATTGTGTCAAGGCCTTAGCCAAGTCCAGGTAGGCTGTATGGACTGCTTTGCCCTCATCAATGGCTCTAGTGACTGTTTCAAAAAGTCAACCAGGTTCAAAAGGCAGGATCTGCCCTTTACAAAGCCGAACTGGGTGGGGTCAAGTGTCTGTAGGTCCCCAATGTCTCTGTTTATGAGTTCCATAATGATTCTTTCAATAGCTTTGCAGACCAGGCTGGTTAAGCTTATGGGGCGGTAGTTCCCAGGGTCTGTAGAGGTACCCCCTTTGTGGAGTGGGACCACTGTTGCTGTACGCCAGTGTTCAGGTACATATCCTGTAGTAAGGCTAAGGTTAAATAACATTTTTATGTGCGGGTTTAGCTCCTCTTGGAGTTCACGTAGCACGCAACCCGGGATACCATCAGGTCCCATTGATGCTGTGTTTTTAGCTTTGTTGAGGGCGGCTCTCACTTGGACATCTGAGATGACAGGGAGATTACATTCAGCTGGGATAAGTATTTCTTCTTTTGAGGGTGAAGGAGGGAAGAAATTTGCACTGAACCTGTCAGTCAGAATGTTGGCAATATCTGTGGGTTCAGTGTATTTTTTGTTGTTGTGAACTAACTCTGAGCATATCTGAGGGTTTTCGCCCAGGTTTCTAACATAGCTGAAGAAGGTTTTGTGGTTATCTTTAGTGTCCTTAGCGATTTTTCTCTCAAAGTTGGTCTTGGAAGTTTTTATGAGAGAATGTAGTTTTCTGCTAATGTTGATCAGAGATGTCTTCCCTTTATGGGATTTTGCTTTGTCGTGCAGTAGCTTCCTTCTTTTGTTATACAATTTGTTAATGGCTGAGGTCCACCAGACAGGACGCTTGCCCTTGGTGGAGGGACTTGGATTTATTTGGGATTGCATGATCCATGCATTCTTGGAGATGTCCATAGAAAGCATTTGTGAAGGATTCGGCATTGTGGGGCATGGTATCCACTGGCCCAGTGGGCTTAAAGGATGCCATCTCAGTCTTAAGAAGAGTGAAGTCTGCTTTTGAGAAGTTTTTCACTGTGGTCTTTTGTGCTGGGGGTGGAGGTGGGATATGTATATCCATGGTGATTAGCTTGTGGTCAGATCTCACTAGTGAGGGGTATACCTCCGGTGTGGAGCATTTTGTCCCCATGTTTGTGATGTTCAGGTCTAGTATATTATCTCCTCTAGTGGGAGAGGTGACTAGTTGTTCCAGTGCATTTGAATTTATGAATTCCAGG
Organism: Protopterus annectens; assembly: GCF_019279795.1. Classification (NCBI taxonomy): domain Eukaryota; kingdom Metazoa; phylum Chordata; order Ceratodontiformes; family Protopteridae; genus Protopterus; species Protopterus annectens. The sequence continues at coordinate 198,622,116 of NC_056740.1, forward strand.
AACCTTTCGGCTAGGGTGTTAGGGCTAGAATAATGTACCCAATCTATGTTTGGGTAGTTGAAGTCTCCCAGTATGATGGTATTTTGTGATACATTCATATCCTCCAATGTCTTCAGGAAGGCTGAGTGGGGTTCCTGAGATTGGGAGGGTGGTCTGTAACATGCTACCAGTTGTATAGCAGTTTTGCCTATGGTTAGTTGCACCTGTATGGTCTCCGATGCTACATGTGTTGCCACTAACCTGGAGGTGTGGGTGTCCTTGATGAATATGGACACTCCCCCTCCCTTTGTGGTTCGGCCCGGATTTTGAGGCCAAAAAGCATGATACGAGGTATAGCCTGGTAGCGCTGGGGTGCTCTCAGGAGCCTTGAACCAGGTTTCAGTTACTGCACAGACGTCGATGTTCTCCATACTGAGGAATGCATCGAGTGCCTGCATCTTGAGATTTAGACTTCTGGCGTTGAGCAGCATTACCCTTAGTTTTTTTCCATTTTTGTTTTCTAAGGAGATGGGTTTGTCTTTTGAGCCTTGCCTAAAAAAGGCACTATGGGGGTGGCAAGAGCTCTGTCCATATACACTTTTAAATTTTATCCACTGAACAAATCCTTCTTAAAATGCCATTGGCTATGGGGTGTGCCTAAACTTCCACTACTGATGTATTAAAGGTTATACCCAATCTAGTCCAGTGATGTGTAACTTCCTTTGTCTGCCCCTCTTGAGGATTTCAGCTGCATTGATAGTGACAGATGAGGATGTTGATTAACTGGTGGTGTCCTTCTGTTAGTTACAAACTAACTTTTGTACCCTACAATTGCTTCAGACAAGAACACGGGGTTGTTAATGAAACCTTTTTAAATCACACAGACAGGCTAAATTCACCCATAGGAAGCCAACTGTGTTAATCAAATAGCATTTTGCCAAAAAGAAGACAATGAATGGCAAATATATATTCAAGCTGATTTAAACTTCACTCAGTCAACTCTACAAACATTGACCTCAAAAACAAAACAGCGACACCCTGTGAGGAATAACTTCAGGCCATGCAAAAGAAATGTACTGTTTTTTTCCAGGAGGGGGCAAGCCCCTTTGCACCCCCCCAAACTCCCCTGTTAATTGTATATATTAACTCTGAGATCACACAGTCCTTGGGAAGGGGTACATTTCCTAACCGTTGGGATTGTCAATTTCACACACTTGTTAACCATGTGCTTAAAGCGCTCACACTTACATACATACACACACACACACACACACACACACACATTTTATATATATATATATATATATATATATATATATATATATATATATGTATACAGGATCTTGTTACTGTATGACATGTTAATGCTTTTCTGATGCTGAGATGCTTGTTAACTATCATTAGTATTTCATTAATATAAGTTCTTCTGATGCTCCTAAATAGATTTATGTTTGCCACACTTGGTGATAATAATATTAAGGTAGAGGGTGCATAAGGCAGAGCTCCCTGCTTTGGAGGTATAGGGGAAAACATTCATGCATTAATATACATTTTTAAATGTCCTCGTCTTTATGTTTTAGTTTACTGTTTGTGTCCAATATGTGGCCATTCAATGTACAGTTGTTTTAGTAAAATGTTTTTAGTGATCTGAAATTTGGTGTAATGGTCTTTCATGGACAGCAGTAGAATCTATCTGTAGTTAAATCCCACCCCCCAGTAACCTGGAAACAATTTAACCAAATTTAGTTAAAATAATTTAACTGATATCAGTTATTCCATCCCATAGTGGGGGGCAGCCAACAGTCTATTCCCTTCTACATTTTTAACAACAGTTGACCTTGTTCACCTTTTGCCTTTTTCAGAAATAATCAGTGTTTCTTTACTATTCTGGTTCTATTTTTATTTTCTGAACTTGGCTTGAAGTGACACGGACCTTCTTTATAGTTATACCTTAAAATAGTTTGAGTAATATTGTCTTAAAGAAAATTGTGTCTTAATCTTCTCATTGTTGATCTAGCAATGGAATTCAATGGGTTTTAGTATAACCACACACACACACACACACACACACACACACACACACACACACACACACACACGCATGCGCACACACACACACACACACACACACACACACACACACACACACACACACACACACGCGCACAAACACACACACACACACACACACGCACGCGCGTGCACACGCACATGCACACATACACACAGACAAACACACAAAGACTATTTCATCTGCTGGGTCTTGAATAACTACCTTATTAAAATTAATATGTCTCCAGCTTCTTAAGTGACTGGTAGTCTAAGCATCTATTTCTCAGAAGTTCTTCCCTGCGGCTACCACCTCTGACCTGTGTTCCGAGGTTAGGCCTATTGACTGTCAGACGGTGTACTACAGCCTTATATTAACACATCACAAAGCTACTTCATCAACCTTCTAGTCACACAGGGAACAAAAAAATTACCAAGGTGAAGCCCTAGGGTTCCAGGAGGTCTTTGGTTGGCAAGATCTCTTCAGATGTAAGAGCTAAAATTAAATAAAGGTGTTAATAGTGGGAGCAGTTCAAGGGTAACAGCTTTCAAGAATTTATTAACTTCTACATAATACTCAGAAACAAATACAGAGAGTCAAAGGCCAAGAATACATTTCGGGATTAATCAAGTTTGTCTCTTTAACAAACCTCTTCTGCTATGCAAACTAAAATGGTTCTACTATTTCTTACCAACTTCTACTGTTAACACCTTAGATATAGTCTTAACAATTGAAAAGATGGTGCGAGTATTTGTGTATGCGATCTCAGCTAAAGAACTTTTTTTTGTGTGGATTTGGACCTCTGACAGTTGAAAGTGCAGCATTTTTTTCTGTGTTTTTTTTCTGGAGGCATGTGTGGTCATTTAACTTTATTATTCATTCCTGGCAGTTCAGTCTACCAATCCCCACCCAGGTATACAGCTATTTTCCCTGCTTGCCAACTGTGAATCCTAGGTAGATGTTGTAACTCTGGCCTAGATTCTAAGGCATTATTTTATACTTTTCAGTGGGTTTTTCTGGTACACAAGAGTGGTTGTTCATCTGCAGACTTACAGATTTGTACAGCTGGAAATTGGCAGTCTGTGCCCAGAGAACGCCATTCTATTTATTCTTCTATCGAGTTGCTCCATACAAGTAACAATTCACAACCACAGCAACTGATACACCTTTTGCCTTTTTCAGAAATAATCAGTGTTTCTTTACTATTCTGGTTCTAGACAGCATTTTTATTTTCTGCATTTTTATTTTCTGAACTTGGCTTGAAGTGACACGGACCTTCTTTATAGTTATACCTTAAAATAGTTTGAGTAATATTGTCTTAAAGAAAATTGTGTCTTAATCTTCTCATATACTATCCTGCAGAGATCCTCTACCATTTGACATGCAGAACTGTGGATTTCTTTTTTTTGTAGTTTTTTCAACATCAAGAATTTGCAATTTTTTTGTGATCTAATGTGATTGGGCAGCTTGTAACACTAAATACTGCTCTCAGATAAGTAACTCTTTTTATATTATCTCTACTTTCCCTTCACTGTGTGTCTTCTTCTGATGCCCCACTGTGTTATTCCAGCTTCAATTCTGCATCTTCTTTTACTGCTTCCCTGATTTCACCTTCCTTCCTTCTTCATTCTGTCATCTCCTGCCTTGCTATTACTTCACTTACTACTTCACACTGACGGTTGTCTGCAGATACTTACTACAATTATGACACCCCATTTTCAGTCTTTCACTTTACAGAATGATGCCCCTGTAATCACCTCAAATCCTCAGTAAGTACATTTATAAAGGGGTGGAAGTATGGCATAAGGTGTTTACCTTACAAATACAAGGTGTAGGATTTAATTCTCACATGGGATAATTGGCTAGGCTTAAAATAGCCCAAAAGGGCAGTCAGCGTAGTACTAACCTATAAACCCATCACTGCACGCTGTATCTGCTTCTTTTTTTTCACGCACACACACACACATAATCAATTTTTCCAGAAATATTTTGTGCATCAGTCATTTCTGTGAAAATCTGCATTGTACATCTTCCCTGTAAACTGGACTTCCTCTTGTCCAATAAGACCACTCAGTTGGTGAAATGGAAATAAATCATTGTAGTGCTGACAAGAGACCCATATTTTGCCTTCACTTCAGAACAGTTAAGAAACAGTAGTCTCAGATTGGAGCAGGTGCTCTGGGGTAGTGTGCAGTTGCTATAAGTCTAACAACACACTAACGCAATAATTGGAACAGACAGGTGATATTAAACACAGAATCTAATGCTTAAAAAATGTTTTATGTCTACATTTCCTAGCTGTATTGTACCAGCAATGTATTTCTATTCTCAGAAAGACAGAAACAAAAAATCCTTTAAAAGCAAGTATTGGTTTTCAGACTGAAACCCAGCCTAGAAAAATCTCTCTTATACACAAGCCATTTATTATCCCAGCCCTGCAATGATCCTACCTAAGTACATCTCAGAAGTAACTCTTAATGGGAGACTAAATTGTCAATTCCTGGCAAACAGTCAAATTTACCATTTAACATGAGATGCATATTGCTCTCTCTGCAGGCTGATACTCAGGATTTGTTTACTCGGCAAACCATGAGAAGAAAACCACAGAGTATGAAAAGTGCTTTTAATACAATTTACTGTCATTAAGAAAAGGCATCCTTGCTGCACTGGAGACAAAGCTTTTACAGCAAATCAGAGTGAAACTTAAATCTAACATGAGAAGGCAGAGTAACCACATATTACTGGCATTGCTAATAATTTACTGTAACAAAGCAAAATTAATATCTGGCCGTAAAGAAGAAGATCCGAAAAACATACTGTCTGCCAGGGTCACAAAGAGACCAGAACACTATACTGCTCTTCAGCAAAACAAATTTCAAAACTAAATGAAGACATTTACATTATGCAATCCTCAGTGCATCGGTCTGATGGGATAATAAGTTGTGACATATGATACGAAGCTTATTTCTTTATACTCAAAAAAATCACATTCTGCAAAAATTATATATGCGGTTAACCACAACAGGAGATCAGGTGTGTCTTAGTACTTTTCTTTCTATAAGCAAGAGCATATGCCATAATTTTTTCTATGTGTTTTTTGTCTCTGTGCTCACCAACCATTATTGCTTTTACTGTTTGTCTTGAGCCCAATTGTTCCCTTAGAGAAGATAGCTCTGTCTGCACGAGGGTGACAGGCAATTGTAGGGAGATGTCACTGAGGCAGCCAAAGAGATATTTTGTGCCTCTGCCTGCAATTTCCCATCAATGTGTCTCTGAGGCAGGGAATACCCTCATTCCAATGACCTCTCTGACCTCCACCCCTCATGGATGGTGACATGGGTACTCACATCACTTCAAATCCTACTGCACCCTACCCTTACATGTTCAAGCTCCCTCCTACACTGGGTCGATAAAACTAAGCCTAAACCCTCAGCCTCATTGTTTTCTAGTACCCGCAAGCCCATACTTGGTGGTTATAAGAGAGGAACACCAGAATTGACACGTCTTTCCCTTCAATATGCCTAAACCAGCATCAGCCTTTTATTTCCACCTCACCAGTTGGCCTCTCCAAAACCTAGGCCACTAATCAAATATGGATCATCTGGGACATAATTAGGGCTTTATTCAGCTACACCATGGAGCTGATATAAGTCAGAATGTTATCACCTCCTGAGTTACACTGTTAGCTATGCTTTTTAACTATACAGTAATACATTAAGCAGGAGCCCAAACTAAGGAATGGACAGTACTTTTTTGGTTGTTTGTTTAATTCTTTTAACGTTTAGGTAAACCCACCAGGAACAAAAATGCCTTTCCTTAGGGACAACCTTGGGATTGCTGTCTAGTTAAATGACTTACTTAATGTCACAGTTTGCAAATGAAAAATGAAGGCATCAGATTCAACAGTACTGGACAACGTTTATTTGCAGCTAACAGCATTAATTCTCTGCTCTGACGTGGGCAGTAATTATATCAAGAAAGGAGATATAAATACTCACAATGATACAAAGCAGCAATGAAAGACAAAAGAAGGACTTGCAAGGCATTATAAAATGAGCATGAGGAGGGAAACAAAATGGCAGTGAAAAAACACGGATCCTAGATTTTCTTTTTACTCTGAATTTACAACAGAAAAAAAGCTGGACAAAGTCATCATTACTAAATCATAAAATCAATAGATATAAATATAAAATAGATATAAAATAAAGAGATGTGCCAAGGAAAGTGTCTGAAAGCCCTGCAACAGATTAAATGGTTCTGAAAGAACTTCAAAATTTTAGAAGACAGACAAAATAATTAGGCAATTTACTCCCCAAATCCAAACTGTCAGCTGTCCCATTTAACCACATGAAAGAGGTAGTTGTGATAGAAAACGGAAATGACCACAGTGTTAGTCTGGCTTTTACGGCTGAGAAAATATCTTCTGGGGAAAAGAACTATACAGCATCAATTCAGTGGGGCAGAGGATCCAAGTCACCACGGATGTAGGATGTGAGGGTCATCTTACAGTAACATAATAAAGTTCATAGGTGTGTACTAGGCTAATGGCCCTGGACCCTTTACAAGCCTAGCCCAAACAGAATTGCCCAGGCACCATGCCACCCAATGTTAGTTCACAGTGCTTCTATCCAATAGGGCAACTGGAATGATCCCTGGAGTGAACTTTCTGTTACCCATCTACTCATCAAGATTTCTCTAGAAGAGGGCCAGTGAGGTGCTCTGCTTGACATGAATGGAAAGCTTAGTCCAGAGTATGGGCAGTCTTTGGGAGATGAAACTGTCCCTCCAGCATGTTCTGTTAATTGTGGTAATGAAGTTGTGATCTCTGGAGCGTGTGGTGCAGGGGATTGGGATTTCTTTAGGTGTAGCATTTCAAGTAGGGCTGGGTTATCCATGGCTTCGTAAGTCAAGCAGAGATCACCTCTAAGTAGATGATAAGAGACTGAGAACAGCTGAGGTTTCTTGAGTCTGTCCATGTAGGACATGTGTTTATGGCCTAGGATCCTTTTTGTGAGGTACTTTTGTGGCCTCTCCAGCTGCTGTAGGTGTCTGGTCAGGTATGTGCTAAATGGGGCATTATATTCGATGACTGGTCTAATGAGGGATGAGTAGAGAGGGATGATGACCTCTTTCTTCCTGGATGCGAAACCTTTGGTTATAAGATGTGCCACTTAGAAGGACTTTCTGACCACAGTGGCAATGTGGTGTTTGAAGGTGAGGTGGCTGTCGACCTGGGTGCCCAGATGTCTTCAGTGTTCAGTGGGCTCCCATCAACATGGTAATTCGTGGGAACTGAGTTTTTTTTCCAAAGGGGGTGATAATGCATTTTTGGCGTTAAGCTTCAGGCCATGGTTCCGACATCAGTCACTGGTCTCAGAGAGGCCCTTTTGCAGGATGTCTGCATCACTTGGAGAGTTGATAATGACTCCCAGCTTGCAGTCATCAGCAAACTTGGTCAGTCAAAGTCCTTCTGTGTTGGCCTAGACTTCTGCGAAGTAGATGCCAAACAGGAGAGGGCCCAGGACAGAGCCCTGTGGGACTCCACTCATGACTGGTCGACAGTCTGACTTGGAATCCACAACTTTAGTCCTGTCTGTGAGCCAATTTGCAACCCACCTAGTGATGTAAGGATTGATGCCTAGTTTGATGAGTTTATCAATGATACCTGAGTGGGAAATTGTATCAAAGGCCTTGGCCAGGTCGAGGTAGTCTGTATGCACTGCCTTACCCTCATCCACAGCCTTGGTGACTGCCTCAAAGTCATCCAGGTTCAGCAGGCAGGATTACCCCTTGACAAAGTCAAACTGTGTGTGGTCAAGAGTTTGGAGATTGACTATATCTTTGTTAAGCAGGTCCATGATGATGCTCTCCATAGCTTTGCATACCATACTCGTCAGGCTAATGGGGCAATAGTTCCCAGGGTCTGTAGTTGCTCCCCCTTTAAGGAGCGGGATGACTGTAGCAGAGCACCATTCATTAGGGACATAGCCTGAGGTAAGGCTGTGACTGAACAGGGCACACAGATGTGGTGCCAGTTTGTTTTGTAGCTCATGTAGAATGCAGCCAGGGGTATTATCAGGTCCTATGGACACTGTATTCTTGGCTTTGGACAATGCAGCTTTTACCTGTGCCACAGAAATGGTGGGTACCAGGCTTTCTTCTGGTACTGTGATAGGGCCCTTGGGGGGGAGGGGTAAAGTTGGCACTGAATCTGTCAGTCAGTATGTTGGCTATATCTGTTGGCTCAGTATAGGAGGTGCCATTGTGCAATAACTCAAAGCAAATCTAGGTATTGCCTTTGAGGTTTTTGATATAGCTATAGAAGGCTTTGTAGTTGTTTTTGGTGTCAACTGCAATTCTTCCTTCATAGATGGCTTTAGAGGATTTGATAAGGGATCTCTGCTTTTTGTTGAGACTGATAAGGGAGGTTTTCCAGTCTTGTGACTTCATTTTTGTTTGCAACAGCTTCTTCCTCCTGTTGTAGAGTTTATTGATGGCTGGGAACCACCACATTGGCTTCTTTTCTTTTGGAGGAGAGCATCTTAATTTTATTTGTTATGGCAAGGTTCATGCATTTGTGTACATGGTCATACAGTGCATTGGTGTATGATTCGGCAGTCATGCAGCTATTTTCCATTGGCAAGGGTGCCGAGAAGTTAGCCACCTCTGGTTTTAGGAGCCCAAAGCCTGCTTTAGAGAAGTTTTTCAGGGTGGTCACCTTAGTGGGGGGTGTAGGTGAGATGGAGATTTCTATGGTGATCACTTCATGGTCAGAGTTAACCAGACTATAGGTGTGGATCAAAGGTCTCCCATATTGGTGATAACCAGGTCGAGGATGTTGTTCCATCTGCTGAAAATAGTGAGGAAATGCAGGAATACATTGATGAAAATAAATGTATTAAAAAGGTTAATAAAAGATCTATAGTTTATCCAGTATTTAGGTAATCTAACAGCTATATTGGCTAAATATCCTTAATCTGACTTCAGAAATTATGGATTCATGGTATAAATCAAACATAGGCTGTATTCTTCTGTGCTTCACTGAGAACCCTGGAATCCAGAGGCAAAGTTAAGTGGTATACACTTTGCTCATAGAACAGTCGTGTTTTTAGCTAACTGCAGTACATTTTATAATTAGAGCAAAGTATAAGAAAACTCCTACAGAAACTAAAACCATGTACCAATGCCCCTGACAACATTCCCTCATACTACCTCAGTATAGCTGCTGATGCCATTCCCTCCCTATCAGTATCCTCATCAATCGCTCTATCCAAGAAGGTTTAGTTCCCGAAAGCTGGAAAAAAGCTTACATCATCCCTCTACACAAAGGATGAAATAATACTCACATCTCCAATTTCCGTCCCATAGCCATCCTCTCACCCATTTCTAAAGTCCTTGAGAAATGTATCCACCTTCAGCTCCTTCCCCATCTCTTGGACAACAATCTACTAACCCCTACCCAACACGGATTCAGACCCCATCATAGTACTATGAGAGCCCTCCTATCCTTCCTTGAAACTGTGAATAAAGCTAGAGATTCTGGACTCATTGTCTCTACCATTCTTCTCGATCTTTCTAAGGCCTTTGATACTATCTCCCATAACCTACTTCTTACTAAACTATCTAATCTAAACCTTTCTCTCTCTTCACTCAACTGGTTTAACAGCTATCTCTCCAATAGACAACAAGCAGTCAAGTGGAAAAAAGCTACCTCCTCCTTTCTGAATACCCCAACAGGTGTTCCACAAGGTTCTAGTCTGGGCCCCCTTCTCTTTAATATTTTCATCAATGACTTTTTCCACGCTATCCCTCAGGCTAACATTATACAATATGCAGATGATTCCACAATCATCTGCGCTGCCTCATCTATCCCAACTCTTTTAAAGCTAACCCAGGAAGCCTTCTCCACCATTGAAAAGTGGATGAAAAACCATCTAGCTCTTAATGCTGCTAAAACCAAACTCATGATATTTACTCCTTCAAAAACCACTAACATTGATCATAAATCATTCTCCATCTCCAGCCAAAATAACATCCCCCTTGAGCTTGTATCAGAAACCAAACTATTAGGAGTTCAAATTGATGACAAGCTTAAATTCAATTCCCATCTACTACAAAACATAAAGAAAACCCACCAAAAACTTGGCATGCTCTACCATCACAATCGATTCCTCAGCTCAGCTACTAAGATTACTCTCTCTACAACATTTCTCCTACCCTCCCTTCTCTATGGGGCACCTCTTCTTTCTAACCTACAATCCTCCCTCAAAAACAAACTATCCTCTTGTTACAATAAAATTGCCAAATTCGCCACTTGCAACAAATCATCAACCCACCATTGTGAACCACTCCACAAACTGAACTGGTTAGAGCTACCCAACTACCTCTCCTACACCCAACTCACATATGCTCATAAACTGATTTTCCAGCCATCCCTCTGCCCCGCACTCTCTTCTACCTTTAAAATGCACCACACTCAATGACATCTAAGATCAAACAATCAAAACCTCATAGAAATTCACAGACCCCTCCACCCTCCTGGACAAAACCTCCTGTCCTTCTCACTAGCACACTTATGGAACTCCCTTCCTCCCTCCATTCGTACCATTACAAGCCTCCCATCCTTTAAAAAATCACTCCACTCCCATCTAACCTCCACATGGGCATGCTCCTGCTCTCACCCCTCATAACCTACTCTTTACTCTACTACTCTCTCTCTTCATTCACTCTATACCCCAGGTAGCACTACTCTTGAGCTGCCAGTATACTGATCTCACCCCTCATAGCCTACTCTTTACACTACTACTTTTCTCTTCTGTCACTCAAAATCCCAGGTAGCATTACTCATTGGCTACCAGCAGACGAACTGACTCTCCTCAAAAAAAAAAAAAAAAAAATATATATATATATATATATATATATATATATATATATATATATATATATATATATATATATATATATATTGCATAGCCCATATAACCTGTGTTTCTTAGCTCTCTCTACATGTTTAATCACATGCATTGTACAAAGTTTAACTCAAATGTAATGTATATGTATATCCTCATCCTTGTGTAATCTGTATGCGAAGCTTTTCTCCCCAGGACTCCATTGAAAACGGGTTCTTCGGGCCCAATGGACTATCCTGGTGAAACAAATGCAAATAAATAAATAATAAATAAAATTTCACAAAGTAAGTGTTAAGTTGTGAAACATCAGCATTATTACACTGGTAGAAGAGCAAAAAAATGAGGTTGGGGGGAGTTGGCATAACAGTTAAGATGTTTACCTCAGAGACATAGAGTACAGGATCTGATTCTCACCTTTAGAAGGGAAACTGGCTAGGCTTAAAATGACTGACAAGGGCACCTAGCCTAGTATTTACCTATGAACTATTTCATTCAAAATGAACTGGATTCCATATAGTACTAGGCATTATGTATCCTTCCAATAATATACTTACATTTATTATATATGCAGGCACACACACACACACACACACACGCACACACACACACACACACACACACACACGCACACACACACACACATACACGCACATATATATATAGCCTCAAGTGAAAAAAAACTAATAATAACATCAGAAGCCTTACCAACACACAACAGTAATGCATATCACTCTAAGCCAATGTCAGCAGAAAGGGAAGACAAAAAGAGATACTGCATATCCCACCATGCTAGAATACTCTTTTGCTGATATGTTGAGAATGCAGCAACTTACCTACACAAAGGCAATTCATTAGAAAAATAAAACAATAAGCAGTTAAAGATTATCTTGGCCCACCTAGTACGCCCATTGCTCTTCTTAGCAGATAAAATTGCCACTGTAAATTAACATCCACATTACTTAATCCAAGCCAATGGCAGTACATTTGTCCTGTCTTCTGTACTCTTCATCCCTTTACTGATGCATGTATGTATACATGCTTTTGATACATTTATTTATCTCTCAAGTTATCTACAGACACATGCGCATGCATGCGCGCATGAGCGCACGCATGCGTGTGCGCACACACACACACACACACACACACACACACACACACACACACACACACACGCAAAATCTTAGCTGAGCAGGGCTTGCAAGATTACCGCTTACACTCAGCATTGAAGGTTGTCAGTTTCCCTGTCATTCTGGATCATTCTGCATAATAATTATCTTTCTTCTACAAGGAGGCTTTGCAACCTGCAAACAATATTTTTCAAAGTGGACAGTATATAGACAGACACCTTTGGGTACTACTATGCTTGCAACATTGCTTCTTCTACTCAGTATTATTGGTTTTCCTGTCTTTCTGCATTATTCAAAATAAAAATATCTCTCTGTCACTAGCAGAATTTGCAGCCTAGAAAAATATTTTTCAGTGCAAAGTATAGACTGATATTTTTGAGAGTACACTAGGTAAGCTGCTAAAATCATCTGTATGACTGAGCTTTCAGCCACTGCTACTGCTAAAGGAAAAGGACACTTTATGTGTTAATGTACTTCAGGCTTCTTAAAGCCATTATATCTTGATATGTTTGGCTTTCTTACCCATGAACAGCATGTCCTGACTTTAATTATTGCTTTCTGATCAATGAGTAACTTGTTTAAAACTTTCTCTGCTCTTCTGTCCTGTTGAGTTATTCACAATGTATGAACAAAAGCACAAGCAATGCTGTTTAAACCTTCAGTTGCCTCCACTGTCATTGATTGTTTGTCTTAGACTAATACTTCCATCTGTGAGTGGTTGCAACCCACTCCATTTGCCTTCTTTACACTATGGCTCACTACACTCTTCTAGCCTACCTCAATTTCCACCCACCGCCCTTAACTAAATTTATACTGCGCATATCTACTACTCTTCCTATCAGCCTAACCAATGCCTGCTGCTACCTCATTATCCAATAGCATTCACTCAAACACTTTACAATCTTATGTCACCTTATTCTCCATACTTATTCCTCAGTACTGCTCTTCATTTCATTTACTCTTCTCTACTGTTACAATATTACAATATATATATATATATATATATATATATATATATATATATATATTTTTTTTTTATTCTTCTTTTATGTTAAGATTTGCACTGGGTGTGACGAGGGTACACAGGATTAGGAATAAGTATATTATAGGGTCAGCCCAGGTTGGACAGTTTGGAGACAAAGCCATAGAGGGGAGATTGTGTTGGTTTGGACATGTGCTGATGTCGGATGCTGGGTATATTGGGAGAAGAGTGCTAAGGATGGAGCTGCCAGGTAAGAGGAAAAAAGGAAGGCCTAAAATAAGGTTTATGGATGTGGTTAGAGAGGACATGCAGGTGGCTGGTGTGACAGAGCAAGATGCAGAGGACAGGAAGAAATGGAAACAGGTGATCTGCTGTGGTGACCCCTAACTGGGAAAAGCCGAAAGAAGAAGAAGAAGAAGAAGATTCTCCTTTTCCCCATTTACAGCATTGACATTGTCCTCAGGAAGTCCTTCTTCAAAATTACCATTCCTTTCAGAATATTACCCAAAAAGTAATATCCACAAACCTTTCATTATACACATCACCCACTTATTTTCTTTCTAATATTTCCTCTAATTCACAATTATGCCCTACTACACTATGTTTATTCCATATTTCTCCAACTGACTATACTCTATTAAAATCATACCTTTCTCCATCTTCATAATAAAGAACCACTCTGCCTGGAATCTCCAGCAAGCAAATTCCATCTTTTCCACCTAAACTTCCTCCCTTCTCCTTTAACATCTTCTACTTTTCATTAAACTATAATCTCCCCTTAACTACTCCATATCTTCTCTATCTATTATTGTTATAACTGTGCATCTTCACATCTGTGCTACTCATTCTATGTCAATTAGTACCTACCATGGTACTCACACACTTTATTAACACTCCCATACTATCTGCCACCTTACTCAACTCAGGCTAAACCCTGTTTCATGCTTATTTCCTCAGATTTATTTAATGTCCAACCTATTCACCTTCTCAAAAATAAATAATTTTACCGTTCAGTTCACTTTGACATAACCTGGAATAGAGTCATAAAGTTTACAAAAAACGAACTAATCCCAATTCTTTCTCCTCTAAAACCACTCTTTCTGGTGTCATTCATCCCAACCCCAGCCCCTGAGCCTCATCAGTTTGACCTTCCTCTGTTTTTAACTGCTGTACAACATTGACCAAACTCCTTTCCTCCATTAACATTCACAGTATTCTAAACAAAGTTACAGACATATAAGCATGGTTCCTTCAATACCCACCATATATTATTATCATTACCGAAAGCTAGCTAAAGCCCTACATAAAGAAATTCTGTAATTCTATCCCCTAGCTAGTATATAATTCAATGTCACATACTTCACAAAAAATGAGGCGGTGTTGCAATCATATACAATATCTGTCTAACTTTCTCTCCCCTCAAAAAACTAACATACCAACTATCCAAAATGCAGAAATTCTTATATCAGACATAAGAAGTTATGTGTGATTGCCCTCTGCATACCATCAAGTAATAATATTAGCTTATTAGAAGAAATTCGTTGCTACAAAATACAGATGTTACTACTGAAACCATTATCTTAGGCAGTGTTAACACTGACTGGTTATCTTTGACATCCATCACTCTAACTACTAGTCTTAACTTGTATAGGTTCAAACAGATAATCCTCCTACTTGGCTCAACAAATCAAATCATAAAAATTATTTGCTCAACTAGATACTTGAAAATAAAATGCAAAAAAGGTCAGCACTCGAGTGGAAGGTGAAAACAGACTTTAATAAAGTCTAAAATATATCCAACAGACCAGTTTCGGCCATAAACCTTAATTAATGTGCAACAATAGGATATATATGAATCACAAATATATAGAAAAACATATTAGTCAGCAGGTTACAATCATCCAATCAATTGACAGCCACTGCAAATGTTCATGTAAACCACCAGGGAAAAAAAGAAATCCCCTAGTGTTCCATTCAGCCTTTTTCCTTTTTATTCTTATTAACTTACAGTCCTGCCCACCCACCTAACCCAGTTACCATCATTCTCCTAAGCACCAGGACTCTACTGGGCATCATCCATTGACAAGCCCACTAGTACATTGCCTTACCCCCCCAAAATATACGTATGCAGGTAAACCTCCCTGATGGCTCTCCTCCATCATGCCATCTTCAACATGTAGCTGAGCCACTAACTGAACTCAAGTCACCTGGGCCATAGCAGGGATTTTTTTCTCTATGCCAACAGAGGTGGCTTCAACATTTTCACTGTTTTTCAATACTACTACCTTCTCTGAATGTCTCTTCCATGGTCTCACACCTATTATAAACACACACACACACACACACACACACACACACACACACACACACACACACACACACACACACACACACACACACACACAAAATGTCATGCCAATTTCCAGACCAGCAGGTGTTACCTGCAATGGATAATGGGCTCAGTGAGACTACCGAGTTTTAACACTTCCGATGAAATGTATTCCCTGTTCTTATGTTATCACTTTTCTGGAGTTATGCTGGTCTTGTGGACTTTGCTCTTGAATATGTCTACGGATGTATATTTTAAAGTCCTGTTATCTCCGTTCATATTGCTTGTGGTGCTTGGTAGCTATCCTGTGTACATCTTTTGTTTCCCAAACTTTACAGCAATCAAGAAGTGGTCATAAAACCTTCTGACAGAGACAAATCACTACTTCTAAATTTCTAACAGCAATGCCTCTCTGGCTGTCTCTCTCTCTCTCACACTCGGTCTGCCTCTCTGTCTCTCTCTCACACTCGGTCTGCCTCTCTGTCTCTCTCTCTCTCTCCCTCCCTCTGTTTCCTGTACATCACTAAACATCGCAGAACTTTCTCAGTGCTTTCTTAGATTGACTACTCACTATTTATCACAAGTTCCTATTCCTCTACTCTTCTTAAAGTATGTCACCCTAACCTACCCATCTGTAATCTTTCCCCCACAGTTTCCCTACGCTGGTCTAGTCATATTTCTTGGCCTTATCCAAAGTTGTCACATACCTGATCATTCTTCCAACTGCATCAATTCCCTTTTCCTACACTCTGTACCAAACAACACAGAAATATCTGTTGCAAATCTTTGTGTGTTCTGCAAAGATGCGCACTTCTCCTTCTGACCACTTTCCGGTGTCACTTAACAGACATTAAAGAGGACTAATGAAAGTATAAACTCTGGGAAATCCCACAAATAACTCCATAAGCCCTGGAGGATCCCACATGTAACTCCAATTTTTAATAAAAACATACCAGCTATTATAACTTTCTACATTCTACCCTGCAGCTTTTTCTTGGAATTCATTTCAAGATTGTCCAGCTTGGGTGTCCTTCTCTCCAGAACTGGCCAATCTACACCACTGCTTAGCATATAACGTTATTATGAAATGATCAGCGTTGACATCTACCTGCCATCATCACACTACCTGAGAATCTCAGATCCCAAAGAATTTTGTAAACCATTTGGGATATCCTAGCAGTGGGGGCTATTTACTTATGAAATAGTCTTGGCTTATATTCAGCAAGTTTTTCTGTATTTTTATTTTTTTTTTAATTTATCTTTTTGTTGACCAGCTTAGTCCCACTAGGCTAGTGGCATTTGTTTTAGGTCACCTGAGGTAGTATTTATACAACTAAGGGAAATCTGTGAACTTCACCTTCTCTTTTCAATGGGTGCCTTGGGATCTTTTGCTTTTTTCATCTGAGCTACCACCAACTCAAGCAGATGGGACGTCATTTAACATCTCATCGGAAGGATGATACACTACAGAATTTTTCTGCACCCCCCCTTACTGTACTGCAGTGTTTGCACTCCATCTAATTAGTGTGGGAATTTCACAGAATTTGTGCTACAGGTCATATATTTCATTAGTTTTCCAGATGTGTCACTTTCCCTGAACTTAGCTTTTAGACTTTGGTTAGTTGTGTGCACCTATTTCCCTTCGGTTTCTTGACTTCTATTGGAAAGAATATCCCGCATACAGATCAGTATGTTTATAAAAGAGGTATGAGCTTTAGACAAAAACTCACTAACAATTTTACTTACTGTTTAAGCTTTGCACTCTTTTAACACTTTTCTGTGCCTCCCAAGCTGTTGCTGAATTGAATCCACTTTGAGCAAGTCGACTATTCCGGTCAGCAAATTGAAATAAACTAAGTACATAAATATCTTCATTTTGTTGACTGTATATTTAATTCCGTTTACTGGTTCTAGGAGATCAAGCAGTAAAGATTATTTTCTAGTTACCTGCAGTTAATCTTGTAACAAAAACTAGGCATACTTTGGTGTTGTAAAGGAGCACTGGAAAATAACTAGACCTCAATCTCTTAGAGCAAGGAATCTGCACGTATCTACTCATGCCAATTTGCCACATTGCCACATTTAAAAATGGTGCTTTTACTTTCAAAATATGGGGTTGTTAGTGTTTCTAGCTTTCAGTTAAAACTTACAAGCTATATTGGAAAGTTCTACCACTATAAACAGCAGATTTTGCTTACCTGGGACAAAAGTGATGTTTCTCTGATATTGTTGCCAGCTCTCATAGCAAACACTGGGATGTCCATTTCCACCTAAAATGAAGTATTTCCAAATGCAGTATGTTTTACTAATAAACTGATACATTATAACAATCTTTTTTTGTGAAAGGATAGAGAAGCAAGACTGATTCTTGCAGACAACTCACTTCCCATGAAAACGGTTCCCTTGCATCAAGACAGGCACCCTGCAGACTCGATTAACATTACAATCAATCAACAAACTGAAAAGATAGATAAACCTCTCTTAAGGGCTTTTTATATTGCAAAAGTCATTAGGTGAAGATGCAAAGGCCTTAATAATTAAATTAGCTGAACTGATTTACAATGTACAGAGTACTTTGCAGAATTTTCAGAGCCAAATAAAGATGATCATCTCTTCCAATAGCAATTGGAAGTGGTAACAGTCCTGTATTAAAGTTCTCTTTCGACAGGATAACTGATAGTGTATCATTTACCTTATCTAGCTGTATTCAGATAACACATTTATAATAGAAATCCGCTGAAAAGAATCTGCAATGAATAATTTAAAGTAACATATTTGCCAGGAGACTTTAATTACTGGAAGAGCAAATGTCCCAATTAAAACTCAGTACTGAAGTGGTCAATTATTTTTCTTTTAATTACTTTGTGAAAATGGCATTCATAAATCCTCTGATTGGTCAAAGACACCCTAACATCTTGACGATAATTATAAGTAAAGTCTACTTAAGAAACAGAACAGACAACACAGAAAAGGATGGGGGGGCATTACTTAGCCCCTTAATTCTTACAAACCATTATGTCACCATCTTAAAACCATAGCTTCTGGAACGCTATATTTTTGTAGTTAAAAGTTTTATGATGATGGAAATCATGACTTCTGAAAATTGCATTCATCAGGAACTGAGTGGAGAAGGAAAGTAACCTACTCTTGACATGTGGCTTTATTGTTTGATTGATCGATTGATTGACTGATTGGTTTGTTTATATTTGTCCAATAGCATTTGCCATACAGACTGAACCAGAGAACTTGCAGCAACACGTACGTAATTATCTGCCACAACTTTCCTCATTATTGGAGTTAGGGACTTCATGTAGGTATAAGGAAGTTATAATACCAAGGCTGTTTGTCTGCATTTTCTTACCTCAACAGTCTTTCTGCAAAGCATTGCATTCATTTTTTTAATGGCAGACCAAAAAAGTAGGGTTTGAGGTTAATTTATTTTATATTAATTCATTATGCAGGGAGAGCAATATAAGTTTTACAAGAACTAGCAACAATTTTTTTACAAAATAGAAATAAGAAGGAAAATATAATTGTGAGTGAGCACAATTACTTTGTTGGCTTAAGTAAGCCTGAGTACAATTCTTATGACCTAAGTCTATGCCTGAAGCTGTAAAAGGATTGCAGTTCCCTCATACCAGGGAGGATGGCCTCCCCACAAGAATGACATATTTACCTGTATATTTTATTCTCATTCATGGCTCAAGATTTTGGAGAGTAAAGCTGAAGGCTCTTTCCTTACCTAAGCTGCAATGTAGCAGGTAAGAATGGATGGGACAAGCTGTGATGACCAGAATATAACTACAGATGCGTCACAGATTTGGAAAGCTGTGCACTTTCGCTCCTTAAATGTCTCATACTTTGCACACCTTTCTTTTTTTCTAATATAAAAATTATCACAGGAGATACATTGGACATGGCAAACAACTTGCTTTGACTAACAAGTAAACTTGCCAAGACATATTCCCCATGTTCATTGTATTGTGACAGGTTTTATAGTGGAAAAAAATATGTGCCAATGAAAGGAAAATGCTGCAGAACATGAGAGGTTTGAGGAAAAATGTTATCAACTCTTTACTTAAACACAGCTTACAATATTCAAATTTTAAAATATCTGCTATTTTCTTTGTTTGTTTGTTTGTTTGGCATTTTATTATGTTTGGCCAAGTAAAGACTGACTTTAAGGGAAGTGACATTAATTCTCTCTTAGAGAGGAAAGAGCTGTACTGGCAGGTGTCACTAAATGTATGTGATTCCCTTGGTCTAAACGAGACAACTAATATCAGCTGCTTTAAAAAAACATTTATTTATTGATTTTCCAGTCATTTTCGGATTTAGGTCATGAAGATTTTAATATATTTTGTGATGAATATTGAACTATGCTACTCTGACAAAGTTCTGTTTCTGATGCCTTTTGGTAAAGTTGTCTCATATCCAGTCACTGATGAAAATAGAGGGTTCTGGTAGGCAAACATATGTACCTGGCCTGATTTTCTCATTAATGACATAATCCCCCAAAAAGGTCATGCATGAAGAATTCATAATATGCACAATGCTGATTCCAATGTGGCAACTTCACACTGTCTAACTGTGCCATTTCAGCATGCCAACATTGTGTATCCCAGGAATAGATAGATATTTAGATAGATAGATAGATAGATAGATAGATAGATAGATAGATAGATGGATAGATAGATAGATAGATAGACAGACAGACAGACAGACAGATAGATAGATAATGTATATATGCCCCCAGGGCTAATAACTTGGTCTGCATCAGACAACAGTTCAGCAATGGAGAATTCATGTTCTCCTCCATGGCAGAAGAACCATCTTCCTGTTGATCAATTCTATCCAACTTGGACAGACTTGTACATTGCAAAACTTGTGTATGAACTCCACCAGTTTTATTTACAGTAGCTACTGTGGAAGGAAAAAAAATCTAATCTTGACTTTTTGTCTGACTGGAGATGCAGAAATAAATCAGCTAGTTCTTTCCGTTCATAAAAGCTCATGTACTTCCTTAAAGTCCTACACAGAGTCAAGGCCCAGTAACTGACAATCAGAAACTGGCACCAAAGATGCAAAGCCATGTTCAGTGTTAGTTTATCATAAGGCACTGTTGTAGAAGAGTTATGCTTTGCTCAGATAAATGAAGTAATTGTTCCTGATCCTACGTAATCACTGTCAGATGTAGCCATGAAGGGATCAACCAGGCTGCAAGTTGCATCTGTTAGCAAAAACAACTGCATAGATTGACCCTTTTGTGAAAATACAAAGCCAAAGCCAGTAAGGTCCCAAATAACATTATAGAAGCAAACTCCATCATGGCAAATATAAAATACACACTGTCATGTTGGGGGATCTGGATTAATAAGCAGTCCTACATGACTATACATAAGGGGATAATCTACTGCTTACGTATGTAGTGCTGATTTTAATTAACTGAATAACAATTGAGTTTACCAGAGTTATTGGAACAGTGAAGCATACCATCAAGGTCCATTTCTGGATCAAGTTCATAGACTGAAAAATAACCTGCAAATTAAAATTTTGTGCCGACTGTTGAAACTTTATATCATGTTGACTGCAACTGCCCCCCCAATTCTATCTTTTAATTTGTCTTAAGTGTATAAGGTATAAAAATACATGGAAGCAGGATTCCATAGATGGGATTTGTAAGGAATGACAGAAATTTCAGCCAGTTATCCCATAGGATTTATTATAACCACCTAAGCAATCAGCAGATGACAGTGAAAACTACTTACCATGATGCCTTAATCAAGGAGTAGTGCTGTGTGACCATGTACACTGTCCTCTTACTTTGAGTCCTGGTGTGGAATACGGACCAGTCTGGTATATGACTGTGTGGTATATGTCGTGCAGGCAGGAATAAATATAGCAATTTAATTTATCCTTCTGTACTACTGTCATATGTCTTTCATGCATTCAGGTAACCACAAAATCAGATTTACCCTTGTGGAACATAGATGTGTATTTTTTTCTTATGGTCTTGTAACCAACCATCCATTCTCTTCAACGTTCTCTGACTTGTTGTAGCTGATTTAGTTTTTTTAAATATCTTCAGTGTTGAAAGAGGTATATATCAATCTTCACTGGCAAATGTCAGCACATTTTGAATTAGGCACATACATGCGCTGTCAAAATGAATGCTGTTACTTTGGCTTAACAGGAAATACTAAACTAACCTGTACAGTCCTGCACTTTGACATACACATAAAGAATTGGAATTTAACATGACCATTTAATGACTTCAAAAGGAAGGCACATTTGAGAGGAGACAAAGAAGGTACAATGAGAAAGGCATGTGAAGGAAAGCTTAAGGCAAGTGAGGGTTTTTCAGTCTACAGATCTCTGCGAGTGAGGAATATAAAAGGTACACGGTAGCAGAGGGAAATGGATGTGAAACGGAATACACCAGAGGCATAAAAGCAATATAACATCTTTAAAAAGGGCAGAAAGCACAACACAGAAAACTATACAGCAAAATGGCAACAGCACCAGTGTGACACAGATGGAATGTGAAAGTGGAAGAAAGAACCATATCATCCCACTACCAGCTACCTGTGAAGAATCACTTAAAGGATTCTGTTAGGGAGCTTCCACTTAAAGGGGAGGACAGAATATAATGACAGTGTGCAAAGTCTACCCAGGTTAACAAGAACAATACACAGGCAAGTGTAAGAGACACGGAACAGGAAAAATGAACCATACTCATTGCTGAGGGTAAACTATGAGCTAGAAACAGTAGGTACATGAGGGATGTGGGGATATAGTTCAGAAAATTAACCCGTTTTTAAACTGAATGTGTTAGCCTTAGTCTTGATTCCCTGGTACCTAGCTAAATTGTGTAGAAGTTCCAATGCGCTGCAAGGCTCTATGACATCTCCATCAGCCATCATCAGTGAGAAGGTACTTAATGCAAGACTGGTGACTTAATTAAAGAAAGTTAGAAAAGGCATGAATCTCTTAGGTACAGCATGACACCAACGGACTAAAACACGGTTCAGTGCTGGGCCCTTTACAATATGAAAAAGACAAAAAAACAACCAGAGACACTGATGTAGATATCCATGTTTTACTGATGATTCTGGTACCTCGGCTTACACAAGCCTTCCAAGGAATAAATTCATCATCTGGGATACCATATTAAATAAGACTCTCAATTATCCAGTTAACATATTATATAATTATGTAATTAAATTCATTCTATTCACTTCAAGAATTGAACAAAAGAAAATCGTCTCAATTTATCCATCACTTGATACAAAATTTCTTCAAAAATATCTTAAAAACACAAAATCTAAATGCATTACAAAAGCTTTTCATAAAAAATGTGAATATTTTGTGAAACCAATTTCTCTGCTCAAAACATACAAACATTTATGAAAAATCAGTGTAAATGCATATACTGACATAATAATATTACTGAAAACACAGTCTTCTGAGACACAATCATACGTTCAAATCCAACTCCATATTCAAACCATTAGGCCACAGGGTATTAAAATTGATGATATATCTGGTCTCCATTCTTAACAAGGCCCTTACCAAATCAAAACCCTGTTTCTCAAACCCTTTCGTTAATACACTAAAAACTAAACTATCCATAAACTCCCTGTGCACTTTGTGAAAATGTAGGGCTACTGGGCTCTCCATTCTGGCATTCCTTATGTCCCCCATATGTTCCATTATTCTTGTTTTAACTGGTCTTTTGGTCTGGCCAATATACCACAAGGATGGTTCACAATCACATCCCAAGATATATACAACCCCAGAAGTATTACAACTGAAATGACCACGGGACCTGTGAATTTGACCATTAATACTTGCTCCATTTAGATTTTTTACCTTGCTGCATACGTTACATTTACCACAAGGAAAAGTACCCTTGCATGGACCCGTATGCTCATATGCCTTGCTATTCAAAATCTCTTTTAAATTACAAAATCTGCTAAATGAGAAAGAAACCTTATCAGGAAAAAGATGTCCCACTTCACTATCCTGCTTAACAATGAGCCAAAAACGAGTAACCAACTCTTGGATAACCGAAGAGAAATCACAATATTTATTAACAAAAAATATATCTTCCATTACTTCCCTCGGCTCCCTGGTCCCTATTCTCGTCCCAGTTTTTCTCCTAGATGTGAATGAACCTGACATTTGCATACTTCCCGTGACTTTCTTTTCAGATTCATCCAGAACTGTCAAGGAATACCCTCTTTCCAACAGTTTTTCTCTTACTATGACAAATTCCTTTTTTATCTGTGATTTATCAGACGTGTTATTACTAATTCGTTTGAATTCCCCATATGGAAGTGATTTCAACAGATGAGTGGGCTGCATACTATCCGCACTTAGGAAATTGTTCACTGCAGTTGCTTTAGTAAAAGGTCTATAAGAAACCCTACTATGCATATGAGCATACGGATCCATGCAAGGGTAATTTTCCTTGTGGTAAATGTAAGGTATGCAGCAAGGTAAAAAATCTAAATGGAGCAAGTATTAATGGTTGAATTCACAGGTCCCGTGGTCATTTCAGTTGCAATACTTCTGGGGTTGTATATATCTTGGGATGTGATTGTGAACCATCCTTGTGGTATATTGGCCAGACCAAAAGACCAGTTAAAACAAGAATAATGGAGCATATGGGGGACATAAGGAATGCCAGAATGGAGAGCCCAGTAGCCCTACATTTTCACAAAGTGCACAGGGAGTTTATGGATAGTTTAGTTTTTAGTGTATTAACGAAAGGGTTTGAGAAACAGGGTTTTGATTTGGTAAGGGCCTTGTTAAGAATGGAGACCAGATATATCATCAATTTTAATACCCTGTGGCCTAATGGTTTGAATATGGAGTTGGATTTGAACGCATGATCGTGTCTCAGAAGACTGTGTTTTCAGTTATATCATTATGTCAGTATATGCATTTACACTGATTTTTCATAAATGTTTGTATGTTTTGAGCAGAGAAATTGGTATCACAAAATATTCGCATTTTTTATGAAAAGCTTTTGTAATGCATTTAGATTTTGTATTTCTAAGATATTTTTGAAGAAATTTTGTGTCAAGTGATGGATACATTGAGAAGATTTTTCTTTTGTTCAATTCTTGAAGTGAATAGAATGAATTTAATTATATAATTATATACTTATATAATATGTTACTTGGATAATTGAGAGTCTTATTTAATATGGTATCCCAGATGATGAATTTATTCCTTGGAAGGCTTGTGTAAGCCGAGGTATCAATCATCAGTAAAAAAGTCTTTCGGCTTTTCCCGGTTAGGGGTCGCCACAGCGGAACTCCGGTCCGCTAATGATTGGCAGTAGAGTTGTACGTGCTGGCTTGCCGGGCCTAATTCACAAACTTCAATGAAGGAACTCCCATTCACGCATGTCGCCACACAGAGGACGCTCTAACTGAGAATGGAACGGGCAACGTCTAACTGGGAGGCGACAACGCTACCGCAGCACCACCACCGCAGTCTGTACCAGAATCATCAGTAAAACGCAGATATCTACATCAGTGTCTCCGGTTGTTATTTTGTCTTTTTGGATTGTTTTGAACCCTTTACAATATGGTTATCTTCTTTTTAGAAGCAAATGTTGTCATCTACCTGTGGACAACAAAATGTGGAACTGACTGTAATATGGGAATCACCATTAGTTCCACAGCAGATGTAAAAGTGCTGCAAACAGATACATAATGAACACTTGCTGTGCTCTTACAATGGTATCAAGTACATCCAAATAAATAT